>NW_010414477.1:93979-94738 GCF_000710305.1 Buceros rhinoceros silvestris
CTGGATGATTGCCAGCTTGCTGTTTGGCTACCATGTTGTATTTCAGCTGACAAGACTTTTCATTTTAACTCAATTTGCCTGCCTATCACAAGCTGGTGGCAGGCCAGGCTCAAGTCACCCAGCTTTGCCTCAGCAGCTTGCTCTATTTCTCATTAGTACGCATTTATTCAGTGGAAATTGGAAGACAAATGCTTGAAGGCATGTGAACTAAGTATAGCAAATTAGGGTTTAAAGACTGAATATTTATAAGTATATTGAAACAGTTTTTTAAAAAAAAAGAAATCTAGAATGAATAGGAAGCCGAGTGCTAGCTTTAGTATAAGGGAGAAGTGGGAGGATTCTAAGAATAACAATACTATGAGATATCTCTATCTCTCTCTCCTTCCCCCCACCCCACCCCCCCTCTAGAAAATATGTAAAATCTCTCTGACAACACCTTATCAAACAACAGCCTGGCTTCTTTATGGAGCGCTCGCACAGTGAAGTTTAGCATTTCATGTGTGTAAGAAGGGGGGGGAAAAAATGAGGGTCATGTTCATTTGCTGCTTGGTTATCCCTTGGTATGCTTTAAATTGCCTTGTTTGTTCGGCACAAGCACAGAAACAGATGTTGCTCCGCGGTGCTGGATAATTTACCGTACCTCGCGGTGCAGGATGGAAGGCCTCCCAAGCTCCCCAGCTGGTCTGTCAGCGGCGATGGCTGGTGTCTGCTGAACTATGACCACTGCAAGGGAAGGCTGCCGTTTTATTGTGAAGTTGC
>NW_010414477.1:94873-95196 GCF_000710305.1 Buceros rhinoceros silvestris
TCCCCGTGTGTGTCCCGGGCTTTTGTGCGGAGCCGGCTGCCTATTTTTTTAATGCGAGCCCGCAAAGCCGTGTAAGCTCCATTCTCCTTTGTTGATCATAATGTGACTCATTACTTTTGTCATCTAATGATTATCGGCATGATCGCTCAGAGCAAGAGCCAAGCTCGCCTTCCGCACCGAGCTGGTACTGGAAGGTAAAACAGATTTGTCATTTACGGTCTGACCGCTAAGCCACACTTTGTGCTCCATTATTGTGATTAACTTCTGCATAAGATATGCCGCCCGATTGTCATGTGGGACCCGGCAGCGGGCAGGGGCTGCCA
>NW_010414478.1:0-259 GCF_000710305.1 Buceros rhinoceros silvestris
TGTGCGGCAGTAGCCGCTCTGGGCTAGCGTTAAGCGGTGGTCATATCTGCCTGTCAGCCCTGGAGCCTGCCTTCGCTTGTCTGTCAGGGGGTGAGGCTCCCGGTCGGTGCCGCGCGCTCCTGGGACGCGCGTGCCTTTGGTCCGTTTGTTCAAATGTTTAATTACCCGGGTGCAAATCGCGCTGTGCCAGAGCCTGGCCCTCAGGCAGCTGGGAGGAGCGGCTGCCGGGGGGGGCTGGGGGGGACTGCGGCTCCGTCCC
>NW_010414478.1:344-7158 GCF_000710305.1 Buceros rhinoceros silvestris
GAGGTCTGGGAGAGCCTGCTGCTCTGGCCCGGAGCAGCCAGCTGCAGGCCGCTGGGCCCAGCTGCGTGAGCTGGGAGTACTTTCAGTCTGGTGCAGAGACCAGCACACGGAAACCTGGGCACGTTTTTAAAAAGGGACTTCTCTTTTAGGAGTTTTCATAATGAAATGCCATTTACAGGTTTTGTAAATTCCTCAAATGCTCTGTGAAACCTGCAGTTAAACAGAATGAAGAAAAATTAAGCTGACCATTCTTTTCAGCATGGTTGCACTCACTTTTGTTCTACTGTGAGAGACAGAAGACTGCCTGCTTTTGAAAAAATGATACTGAGCACTGACAAAATAAAAAATACATAGTGTTTGCACTGTTCTCACCAACAACGCATTTTTGTTACTTTAATGTAGGGTTGTGTTTCTGAAGTTATATAGCTCGAGTTTTGTTGTCTGAGCTTTAAGTACTCCCTTTGATACACAAACATGGCTCTTCAGAGGTCCTGAAGACTTGCAGTTCAATTTCACTAATATTGATGGGGACTACACTGGACATTAACTGACTAATACAGTTTTAATAAGTCCTTGCTGTTGTCTCTGTTTTTATTTTATTTCCAGAGGAAGAAAACAGTATGTTTCTTCATAAGCAAAGTGGAAGCCTCTCTATTAAAGCTGTTCTTTTAGTGGAAAACTCTGTTTAACAATTTGTAGAGAATGTAAACATTTTTTCCTCAATCTTTGCTTTATTTAACAGCTGCGGATTTGCTCACTGGATTTGAAAACAGAGTTACTGGTAAGGTGTGTGTGTATGATTTAAGACGAACACTTTGATGTACTGTTGCTCCTAAAGGACTTCCTTTTACATGCCTTTTTAGAATAAGGCTTAGGAAAACTTCCAGAAAGTTTTGAGATTCATTTTTGCTGAATCTGGCTCTTAAAAGGCTATGGGTTTTGTTTGGTGGGGCTTTGTTGTTGTTTTGGTTTTTTAATCCTGTGTTCCCTATAATTCTTGTTTAAATAGGCCAGTAATATGTTCAAGATAAACTAAGTTAGACATTTGCCCCTTTTCTAGTGTTGTTGGTGAGGCTTTTTTAATGAGCTGACCAACTGGCATTTCAGGTGAAGGATTGTTTTTTTAATTGGCTGGTGAACAAAGAGCAAGCGTGACTAGAAATTTGCAGCTGTCAAGTGTTTTCTGAAAGAGGCTGACTGGTTATAACACAGCCTTGGTCCTGGTCTACTTTTCTGAAATGACGATGTGGTATTTCCCTTGTCACAGTTGTGATCCTGTCTTTTGTTAAGTGGCTCAAGCTTAACAGTGTAGTAGAGGAGCTGCTTTAAACGGCAGTGTTGTATGGAGAATACTTTTATCTTTTCTTTCCCCCAGGACCATTTTTCTGATGTTAAGGACCAAAAAAGAACGGGTGATGTGTATCAGCTAGAAAAAGATATGTGTATCAGAACTTCTTTTTATGTAAAATTTAGTGTCAATATTCCTTGATTCGGAGTCTGGTTTATTTAAAAATTGTTGCAGATCATGGTGTGGATAAGGTTATGTGGTATTTAATTTAAATATCAGTACTGTAAACTTTTACATCCCATCAGTCTGACTGTAGTGACAAAGTTGAATCAGACAATTTTTTGAGCATGGAGAAGACCAGACAATGTGATTTATTTGAGTGTTCACTAATGGTAAAGTGTTTCTTTGTCTTTGGTGACAAATGATATTGTTGCCTATCGATTGTCAAACCATTCAAAAGTCCGTACAGTTGAATACCTCAGAGTCTGGGCGGTGAAATTTAGTGGCAGCAAACTCACAGTTCTAGTAAAAGCTCTTATTAATGTTTCTATCAATATATTGTTTGAATTTTTGTATGAAATAAGGTTTAGTGTTCTTGCAATAAAATTGATCTAACATGCACACAGATGGACTCCTGTAGTTGGATGGAAGGAGTCAGTGATTTTGAAATTACACTGCTATGACAGCAATGGAAAGAACATATCTCTAAAGGAGATGCAAAACATCTCTACTGGAAACTGCATTTTCAAGCCATACTCGTAGCTTGTTGGGGAACGAGGTTTTTCATATCTTTTTTTTTCTTTTTTTCTCCTTTCTGTCTTCTTGGGTTCTTCTATTTGTTTTAAGGTAATTTGGTTTGATTTGTTCCACTGTGTGTGGTGGTGTTTTCTTTGAACACATTAAGAAAAAGCCGCAGAAGTGTCCACATTAGTGACTGAGGAGTTGACTTTGCGTAGTGATTGTGGAACCATTTTGTGTATAGAAAATGAGTTTCCTATTCTGAGGATGCAAAATGATAGCCAAATGCATTAAGGGGGTGGGGGGGTGGGGGTTAGTGTGTGTGTTTAAAATCTTGCTTCATTTCCAACCTTACTTAAAGTGGAATTATTCAGGGTATAATGCCAAGACCAGAATTCATGCTGTGGTTGTGCAAAGCAGAGCGTCTTCAAAATTGTGAAGCTCAAAACAGGAAAAGGTCAGAGAAGAGCTCCTCATTCCTGAACTCAGCTACTGTGTGTCACTGAAGTTCAGTTTGCAGTTGAAAGAATGGCAAATAAAAGTTGTGCAGAAATTGCACACGGACACATCCAGGTAATAAATGATTAATCGGAAGTACAAACTCATGGCTGGTGAGAACAATTCAGTCTTTTCACCAAACTTTACTGTCAACAATTCAATAGTATTTATTAACAGGAGTAAGTACCTTAGTTTAGAAAGGTGAATAAACAGTAAAATAGTTTGAAGTGAATAAAAAAGTCTTTTAAACTGTCCTTCCAATGTTGCAGTCCTGCAGATGAACAAGTTCCTAAATTTGGTGTTAAAACTTTTGAGGGTGGCTCTAGAAATTAACGATACAATACTTCCTGAACTGAAGAACATGACAATGTAAGTAGCATAGTTGAGGATGACTTTAAAGTGGTGGAGGATGCCTGATTTCAGCTATGTGCTCAGGTGATAATTGTTTAAAAATGTATGGCGGTGTTTAAATGAGAGAAGACATAATGCATTGCACATAATTATCCTTGAGAATCTGAAGTTTAATGCATTTAAAAAATAACTGTCTGTATATAGTCTCCGTATTCACAAAATGACATGAGTTTAAAATATTTTTAAAATTTATTAAAATTAAGCAGGTGCAACCTTTTCTAGATATGTGTAAATCACTTAAGCCTGTTGTAAAATACCAGACTCTCTGTAAAGAGCTGTGCACCTGTGTAACTATAATGAGGTTTGTAATTGATTTGAATTAAAATGGCACAATTGTTATGTTTAGACAAGACCTTCATCTAGCATTTCCTTCAGTAACTGTAGAAACTGGATGTACTCCTGATGTGTTCTACTGGTGATTTCTCCAATTCCTTTCAATAATTTAAACGTGTTGATGTTCCTCCTCTGCTTCTCCCGTCTTACTTAGCCTTCTTAATTTCCCTTTCCCATGACGTACACAGTGGAAAAAATCACTCTGGTTTGCGTGCGCAAACCTGCCAGGAATCACAATGCATTTTGCTCTCTCTAGGCAATCCCTGGCACGTTCTTCTGCTACCTGCACCTTTTGTATTGACCTCATCTTCACTTCTTGTGAAGAAACGAGGCTTTTCCCTCTGGAGGGCCGCTACCAGCTCTGCAAAGTCCCTATCCCTTGTTAGGAAAAACTGAGGGAAAGGCACATACTGGGCCTTTCTTCAAATAAATAAAAAATCAACATACTCCGGATTATACAGATGTATATTCTTACCCACATGCATAATGCTGTGAAACATTTAAAACCTGTGAACCTCTGAAATACAGTTCTTGAAGTGTTGTGTTTTATCATACCTAGTGTTTGCAAGCACCTTAACCAGAACTTGTTCTTGGCAAATGCTGCAGCCAAGTAATTTTGCAAAACTTTAATTTTGTTCCTTCTGGTGAGAAGGAATGTGCTGCCTGGGGGATGGTGATTAAAAATTTTTTTAAAAGGCCATTTTCTTCAGGTACTAAATGGCCCATCAAATAACTGAAGAGAGATGTTTCGTATGTAAGTGCTAAGTCCCCAGAAGTCGTAGATACTGGGCCTTAATAAAATACGAAGTTGGAACAGCGAAGCAACTAAGGGAACCAGCTGAAAGGTAAAGCCAATCTCTGGAGAGTCGAGTGAGAGAGATACCAATTTTAGATATATGGGGTCTGTTACTGCTTAGTCGCAATTAAGGTGAAGTCTGTCACTAGGCTGCTGTGAGAGGGGAGAGCAGAATATAGGAAAAGCGTTCTGTTGTTAGCTGTAATACTGGCTGCATGTTACATCATTGGAGTAAGATGTGGAAACAGCAAAGAACAGTGGGACAGAGGAGAAAGGAAATTATGTTGTTGTTTAAAGCCTGTTGAAATTGGTGGGAGTTTTTTGTTGGTAGGATTTTGATCACCCTTGAGTTGCATTTTTCTTCATTGCCTCCCTCACCAAAACATGCCACACAGTTCCTGGTAGCAATTGAATGTAGGGGAAGGGGAAGAAGGTACTGCTTGCATGGTGTCTTTAAACCATTACGAACCATAGTTCGTCAAAGCTTAACTCTTCTGATTTTAGTTTGGTTGATAAATTTGGGCAAGTTCATTAAGCTGGAAAGTTCTTCTGCAGTATCAAAGATAATTCAGTGTGTTATCCAATTCAGTAGGAAAAAAATTAAGATTGGATATTGAAATATCAGCAAAGAATTACCCATGCCTGAAAATTTCTCTGTAGGTATTGTGCAATATTTTTTCCATAACTGGGTTTGTAGTCTAAATGTGCATAGCCTTGAGGAAAGAGTTTACAGAGAATTGTTTCAAGTGCTTTTCTGCTGCTAGCAATTCAGGCTAATTGTCTCCTTTCTGTTTTCTAGACTTTGTAGTTATTCTTCTGGTCAACTCCTGCATTAATAAGTGCACCGAAAGTGCAGATGAATTTAAGTAATTTTGTGTGGAATGGACTGTGCCAAAAGGCAATATAAATGCAATACAAAACAGGAGCTTTTGGGTGCTCTGGGATAATGTAATTTCAGCCTATCCTCAGATATAGATCTGAAATGAGAATTCTGTCTTTGTCAAGAAGAGAATTCAGCAATGACTGTTTTATGACCTTATATGACTTGAATTTTTTTGACTGCTGCAGTGACATCAAATGATGAGAGGCTTCAGAAGTGGAAAAACTGCTGTATTGCGAAAGAGTTATTGAGAGGCTTTTTATGACTTCTGTACACGTGTGAACTGAGACACCATGTTCTCTGATACCTAATCTGTAGGTCTCGGGTTCTTACCATGGGAATCCTTACTGCTAAACTTCCTTTTTATTCATCCCTCCTTTAAATATTTGTTCCACTTTTATAGGTCTTAGGACAGTGAAATCCCTACTGATGCTTTATGCCAGTTACTGATACATGTTCTCAGACTTAAAAACCCCGTTACTATTTCAAGTTCATTTCCTAAAAAAAAAAAAAAGAATTTTAATTGCTAAAGGAAAGCAGCTACATAAATCTTATACAAAGATAAAGATCCTTTTCTTATTTGACTATATAAAAAGTACTGCTACAAAACCAGAACCAGAGGTTAGTCTCTCCTGCCAAAGCACCTGAGCCACTGTTCCAGGCAGGCAGTTGCAGGACATGATGGACAGGTTATGTGACTATTATGTGTCCTGTTTTTCTTCATTGATATGCAATCAGCTGGATTAATATACCCTAACATAACAAACCATCTAATAACTTTTAAAAGCCTCTTTGTTGTTGTCTGATGTGAATTCTGTCCTCTACTTGATCTTATTCTTTCCTATTACACTCTGTGTTTCTCAATTTGAAAACACTTTGGGGGGGTTGCATGAAATTGTCTTTAACATGAAGATACAAAAGTGGCTTACCAATGCTGATTTAATAACTCTGCTTGCCTTGCACATACATACAGCTTGCCTGCCCCCTTCCCTTTGTTGTTTAAGCCATTGTTACTCTAAGACCATCCAAAGTTGCTGAGACCTGTGGGATAACTCTAATGTCAATATTCCTCTGCTCTGATCTAGAACAGATGCACATTGGTTTTGCACAAAGAATTGGCTTTGCTCAGGATAGCTTTAGCTTCTTTGTGCTGTGAACATCACTGTTAAGGGTCGAGGGACCGAGGTAATAACTCCTCAAATTCCTTAACGATCCCTTCTGTCCCGTTAGAGACAGAAGGAGTTTAAAGGGGAAGGAAGAAATTCACACCTCTGTCTGCGTTCGGAAAGCTGAAACAAAACTTCTAATAAACAATAAAGCCACACAATTATTCACTACTGTACATATGCACAAACCAAGAGAGGGGGAAAAAAAAACCGAAGAAAGGAGGACTTAGATAACCAGAGTTCTGTAACAGTCTGTTCAAGGTCAGTGCTCTGGGCAGGCATCCAGCGGCAAGGGGTGGGTGGAGGCCTTTGCCGCTGCTTTTGGGCAGGGAGCAGAACTCTTCTCGCGACGAGATGGAGAAGGGGGGGAGAAACCCCGTGCGCAGCCAATTTAATAGCAGGAAAGCTCTCGGCACGGAACGACAGGGAGTTCGAATATTCTCACCCGATTCAGACAGGACGGGACTCACGGCAGTAATAGTTCACAGTCTGTGATCCTCAGCCATCTGGGGGTGCAGGCCCTCAGCTCTCAACCTGGGCTCGGCCTGGTCCCTTACTGGCAGATTTGTGGCGGTGCCACCTTCGTGCAGCGAGTCCGGAAGCCCAAGAGAGAGACACTCCCCCGGCCTGCTGCTTTTAAAGGCTCCCGACGTAACGTTTCACCTGACCCCCTTAACCAATTAAATGCAGAATTATCGTATTTG
>NW_010414478.1:7263-27299 GCF_000710305.1 Buceros rhinoceros silvestris
TCGAATATTCTCACCTGATTCAGACAGGATGGGACTCACGGCAGTAATAGTTCAAAGTCTGTGATCCTTGGCGATCCGGAGGTGCAGGCCCTCAGGTCTCGGCCTCGTCGTGCCTGGGTGTCTGCCAGCAGGTCTGCGGCGGTGCCACCTTCGTGCAGCAAGTCCGGAAGCCCGAGAGACCTCCCCCGGCCTGCTGCTTTTAAAGGCTCCCGATATAACGTTTCACCTGACCCCCTTAACCAATTAAATGCGGAATTATTGTACTACATGGAATAATTGTATTTGTCCATTACCCAAAACAAGGAAGCTTTAGCTCAAACCAGGACAATCACACAGTAATAGCCAAGCAGTTGACCTTCAGGAATGTAGCAGTGAGAGACGTACAGCATTCAAGATTCATCCCAAGAGCCTTTTCAGTCCCATAACCTACGGTGTCAGACAGGTATTGTTAATGAGGGCGGGGGGCAGACACACCAGGATAGCACAGACAGCTTCCACGCCAGCTCTTGTCCTCTGTTATCTGACAGACATACGATGTCATAAAGAGCTTATCAACATTAATTTGAGAGAGATTTATTTTGTAAGTGTAGTTGCAGTCTGTCAAGTGCTTGGTATACAGTTAGTGTCTCATGGGCTGCAGGATGTCTCTGTCATGGAGCACTTCCTTCCCTTCCTCCTTCTCCTCTGACCTCAGTGTTTCCTCTGTTGTTTCTAACTCTTTGTTCCCTCCTCCTCTCTCTAGCTGGTGTTTTCTTTGCTTTCTTAGATACGTTTTCACAAAAGTGCCAACCACTTGGCTGATGGCTTCAGCTTTGACCTGCAGTGGGTCCATTGCAAAGACATCTGGAACCATTTGTGTCCAGCATAGCATTATCCCTGGCACCTGTGGGATTTCTTCAAGAAAATGGACATATTTTGGGCAATCCAGAATCTTATTTTGAGTTAGCAAAGCTATAATTCTAAAGTTCACTTGAAGTCTGCTTTTAAAAGTCTGCTTTAGTAGCTGACAGAACCTTGGCTCTCAGGTAGCAAAAGTGCAGTTTTACAAAGTTCTTTGTTTGAAATTACTTATCGGAGCTTTGCAGCTCAGTTATCAAAACTTTAATTAGCAAGCATCCTTGTTTAAAAAACTGCTGAGAAGTGAGAACTCTAAGCCAGGGTCGAATGTCTCATTAACTTCTTGCAGGTGTGTTGAACAAGTTTTCTAAGTGAGGTAATCATAGGGGGGATTTTTGTTAACCTAATACATAATTAATGACAAGTAACGAATCGTAGTGCCTAAAAATGATGTAACCTATTACTAATGAATTAACTATGGAATAAAAATAAGAGCTATCTGGGAATAAATGGACACCAGTCATTATCACATTGATACGTGTGGCTGTATTGTGTCTAAGCCTCCTGCATCGTTTTGTTCTTTAACAGACACCTTCCTGCAGAGGCTGCCCCTGCAGTCTCCCCTCTACCAAAATCTTGCTGCATACACCCAGTACAGGTTTCCAAGTCCACCTGGGCAAGCTGGATAGGGAATGTGACCAAGCTCTCTGCATCGTATAGTTTTGCTGATTACCAGGAATATTTTTACTTTACTCAAAGGTCTTTTTATTACATACTATTCTTGTTTTATACAATGACACACAGTCACTGTTATGTTCAGAGGCTGGATGTATTTATGGAGTCACACAACTTTTTCTTTTGAGAGGATCTTATTTATTAATATCAGAATAAATTCAGAAATTTCTAAGATAGTGGGCCTCTTTTTTAGAGAAAATACCCTATTATCTTGATATACAAGGTTCTTTAATTTGCTGAATTGGTTCTACTTACATCTGCTTTACGTGGCTTCCACTTGAAGCAGAGATACACTCCATGGTTTTTATTGCAGGCAGATGGTAAGATTTGTGTGAAAACGCAGTTTTTATTGGTCTGTTAATTACTGGCATTTAAAATACTAGGCATGCTAATCTTTTCTTATTTCTGCAACAATTGTCCTTCTGGAGACAAACGTGACTTGTATTAGTCTGTGACTTTCTTGTTTTGTTCATTAACTCATTGTGTTAGGTAACAACGAGAAGACTGTGTTCAAATACTCTTTTAACAACATTGGAATAATTTTGTCAGACTTGGAAAAAATGCTGTCTTATTTCATTGTAGTCCCTCCACACTTCAGTGGCCTGTAGCTTGGTGTTCACTCTCTGAATCTGAACTGTCAAGTAAAGGTTTTATATGGTTTCTTGTAATGTGATAGGAGAAAAATTTTATTAATATAGTCACTACCAGTTCTAACAGCTAGAAACTAGAAAAGCTCTGAATATTAAGTACAAAGACTGACCATCTTTTACTTAATTCTCTGTTTTAGCTGAGATAGAGATATGCTTCTGAAGATTAGCCAGATCCTCCAGCATATTATAAGCACTGTCTGTCAGTGTCATACAATTATGTTTTGGAGTACTATAGAGACTCCTAAAAATTCAGAAATGCAAATTCGAACCCTGGGTGCTTTTAGGTGTGCAATCCTGAGTCGTATTAATTTATGATGGCAAAGATTTTCCTCTGTCTGTCACATATTTGAAGAATCTGAATAATGACAGACCCCCAGTAAGTTAAAATATTAAATATAAATTTTTATAGTTCCTCTGTCTCCACAAGGTATTATTATCCTTTTACTCATACAGCTAACATCATGGCATCTAGTTTCTTGATAAGGAAGCAAAAGCATTCAGCTTCCTAAGTACTAGTGCAAGGCAGGTCTGTAAGAAATGTATATGGTAAACTTTCTTTTCCTACAGGAAAATCATGATCATAACTTGTTCCACCCGTCATTGCTTGAGAAATTAACACCTCTCAATGCAGGTTTTTGATTTGGCAATTAGACATTCTTGTGCTTTATCTTAAGTTCATTTTGGAAGTACTACTCTCATAATTTCTAACCATTGCTTTTTATTAACAGTTGGGAAGCCAGCCTTTTGTATATTAGGAGATTATCTGTGATTAGATTCTATCTCACTAAAGCTCTGCTATGTAAACCACTTCACCTCTTGTTTAATTGAGAAACTGAATGTGAAGAGGCTTCATATTAACCAGGAAAAAAGGAATATTTAAATTGGCCAAAACAGTATTATGGCACTTCCGAGCCTTCTCAGTATAGAGTTACTGGCATTGCCTCCTTTTGTATGCTTATGTTCTTATTTTCAGGCATCTGCAAGGTTTGAGAAATGCTCTGGAATTATAAATAATACACTGGTAGCAGAGATGCTAAAACAAGCTCATCAGTGTATATGTCAAGAGCAAACAAACACAATATGTTTCTACCCATGTATCTTGTCAACTCTGAATTTTTTTAAAAAATACACTTTCTTACGCCTAACTTACATGTGGGAGAGCTTTTTCCCACTGGAGGAATAGAGTCATAGGGGACAGTTCTTTTGGTAACGGTGTTGTTTACAGATTTCAGAGTGTAGTCAGTGGATCTCCTTCATGGCTGCCTATAAGGAGTTTGCAAAAGGAAGCCTAATACCAATGACGTTAGATTGACTGTGGAGAAATACATCTTCATTGGAAAACTTTTGGGGATGGTGTGAGAAATTGTTGTTTTGCTGATGTCTCAAACATCGCCACTGATACTGGGATGTTTCCTGCTAAGGAATAGTTGCCTGGGAGTTGTGACTTTTCCCTGTGAAAGACAGGATGCCTCATGCTTGGGAAAGACAACCACTCGCTCCTTGCCTTTGTCTCAAGTCTTGAGAAGCAGGATGACTGTGGTGGTCTGCCTTGGAAACAAGGACTGATAACCACCGAGGCAACCCTGACCATTGCATGTTTTGCACACTTCTTGCTAACCCTTCTGAGAGTCAGGAAAGAACTAGTCAAAGCTGCGCTGATACCGATAAGTGAGAACTTTGTCTCGGGGACAGTGCTTGAGGTTGCTAACGTGCTATTGCTGGCATGTTGGACAGAACCACAAAACTATCTGTAGGCTGAAGGTATATAAAAGAAGGTAAAAGTGAACAGCTTTTGCCTTCCCAGAAAGGACCACCACCCAAGCTACAAGGAACTCGTGGCCAACGGGACTCAGCGGGACCCACGGTGGTGACTATCTCTTGCTCTGATATCTTGCTTACTTTCTGTTTACTTTTCAATCTTTCTGTCTTCTACTCTATGTTTATATTTATATACATATATATCACTTATAGGGAAAGTAAAGTAATGACTATTTGAAACCAACATTTGACCTTGTTTGTGTCTTAATCTTTCTGCGGGGAAATTATGAACCATCTTATTTTAGTGTCATCAGCCTCTGTAACTGGAATGTGACAGGTATAAAAGTTGAAAGACTGAAAACAGCTATTTCATTGCAATGTTTATGCTCTTGGTCTAGTGGTAGATCTCCTACTGTGAGCAAGGAGCTGCCCCAATCCTGTCTGCTGATGAACGGAGTTCACACATAGAGTGAAAGAACTTACGGATGCAATAGTGTATTTTACTTTTTAGACTCTGTTTTGAGTGTATGTTCCTAAAACTAGTAAAATTTAGGTTTCTTAGGGCTCTGAAGAAGGGTACTGCAGATTGATAGATGTCTTGGTTTGGTGGGAGATGAAGTTCTATCTTTAAACCTTTAATACTAAATAGACCTAAATTTCTTGCACTTCAGCTGTGTTGCAAGGGTACTGACTGATACCTGAAGCAGAACGAAAGAAAACTATGATGATAGTAGTGGAAGACTTCAGTTGTAGAGAAATGCAAGAAGCATTTTTAACGTGAAACTTACCCTGTGATTGTGGTGGAGGGAAAAGAAAAATGCCTTGTGCCTTAAGGAGGGCATACGAAATCCTAATCGATAAGAGCATTTTTGGTGCTTAGCTACCTGGTTAATCTAAGCAACTTGCCCACAGTAGTAGAGTTAAGCATTTCTTGCTCAGAGTTTTCAAATTCTTTTGAAGATGGAATTGCTTGGATTCTGACTGGACTGAATCCATGACAGAAGATCAGAGACTATGAGAAAAGAAAAATCTGTAGCTTTTCCTTGAAAGTTTCCATCTAGGCGAGGTGAAATGCTGTCAGAGCACACTTATGGTAATGTGTGTGTTAGACTTGTGTCCTTCCTAGAAGCCAGGAAAGATGATGCTGTTGACTGATGAGGATCAGAGCGATAACTTCTTGCAGATGCACTTTGGTTTATGTATTGGACCAAGACAACATCTTTCTTGACAGTGTTCTAGGTATATTGTTTCAAATCTCTTTTTCTAGAAAAAATTAACACAGTTGTGATTTAGAAAAAATAAATTCTGGGCTCCCACTGGAGATCAGATTGCCTTGGATGTGTGTGGTTTGGTTATAAGTCTGGATATAACAAGAGAGATTTGAGGGTTCACTCTAGCAATGGATAAGGTGAGGACATCCCTGCAGATTCTGGATGATGGGAGAAAAGTTGCTTGCAAGTTGAGAATATTTTTATAAGATCCATTTTTATAAAATCTATCTTGGCATGTTTTGTTTGAAGACTGTAATTTTAAAGTTGTTGAAATGTCTAAGCCTCGAGTTGAGTACTTAAGCTAGTATTTCTCTGGAAGCAATTGAATAGCCCTATAAAAGTACATAGAACTAATGTTATGGTGAGTTATTTTGCTGAACTGAGTCCCTAGAGAATTTAATGTGTGCAAAGAAAAATATATCTGTTAAGGGTCGAGGGACCAAGGTACCCACTCCTCGATTTACCTTAACGGAATCCCTCTGTCCTGATAGAGACAGGCAGGGATTCAATGCAGTTTGAATATCATGCTGATGCTCAGCAGTCCAGATGCAAGAAGCACACCGTAAATATCTTTTCCTTCCCTCCCTCCCCCAAAGTTGCATTTGGTAGGTGTATCATGCAGTGTATTGATGTTGTTATTTTATTAAGGATTTATAAAATGCTGGACAGTAATAAGATACTTTTTAATAACCTAAGGGCTGGATTTTTATGCTATTCTGTACTGTTACATAAGCACAGAAAAAGTGCAAGACGTCACCTGCCCTCCTGCTCCTATCCAGTATAGCACTAGTCATTGTGCTCAAACTGTATTATCACTCCTCAAACAGGATTAAGCCACTCTTGTCAGTAAGAGATAGTAATAATTTGTTTTGGAAGAATTAGCCCACAGAAGTAGATCTCCTATTTTTATTGTTGGTGACTGGGGTGTGTATGCTCTCGAAGAAGGTGCATGGGATGTATCTTAAGGGAGGTGAGTGTGTGAGGAACCCAAAGTTACTCAAGGCTTACCCACCTGTAATAAAAAGTAGCTCACAGGCATAGCAAGTGCAGAGCCCAGTTACTACTCTTTCTGTCCTCTAGGAAACTCTGTATGGTTCCAGTATATGACCCTTCTGTTCCCTGTGGAGAGGAGAAGGCAATAGCTCAGGCTGCACATAACTTTCAGGGTCAGCTGCAGTTCTCTGCTGTAATGGGTTAGTAGCTGGGGTCCTGCTGGGGTCATTAGCTGCTCACATTTCCAAGGAAGTATTTCCAACTGGGCTCCCAGGACCATCTCAGACTGTGCTCCCTTTTGGGGCAAGGATCAATAACTCTTTTTTTTTTTGTTTGTTTGGATTGTAGGTGGCCTAAATTGCATGGCAGAGCAGCTTTCTCACAAGTGGCTGTAGGTGGAGCTCAAGGTGACAATGTAATTTTAGGCATTTTGGTGAATATCCAAGTGAGGCTGGGAACACTCCAGGCGACTGTGTTGTTTCTGGAATTCTCACTGATGTGATCAATCATTTATTGCTCTTGACTAGTAGATTTACAGCTCAAACTGGCCTTAAATGCTTGTGTACCATTTGTTTACCTGGATGACTCTACTGTTTCACTTTGCTCTGGGCATACAGCACACTGTATTGGACCGTGATCAAATGTAAACATGTCAGAAAGTGTAATTATAGAATGTTTGGGGTTGGAAGGGACCTTTAAATGTCATCTTCAAATAGATCAGGTTGCCCAGAGCCCTATCCAACATGACCTTGCCTTGGGTGGGGCATCTACCACTTCTCTCGGCAACCTGTGCCAGTGTTTCAACACCCTCAACATAGAAAAATTTTTTCCTTAGATCTACTCTAAATCTCCCCCCTTTTAGTTTAAACCCATTACCCCTTGTCCTGTTGTAACAGGCCTTGCTAAAATGACTGTCCTCATCTTTCTTACAGGTCCCCTTTAAGTACTGAAAAGCCACAATAAGGTCTTCCTGGAGCCTTCTGCAAGCTGAACAGGAAATAGATTCCATCCTTCTCATTGCTTTTGTGGACCTCCTCTGGACTCGCTCCAATGGGTCCATTCTTGTGCTGAGGTCCCCAGAGCTGGACGCAGTACTCCGAATGAGGCCTTACAGAAGTCCAGACAGATGACATCCATAGCTTTTCCCCACCAATGCAGTCACTCCACCATAGAATGCCACTAGATTGGTCAGGCAGGACTAGCCCTTGGTGAAACCATGCTGGCTTCTCTCAAATCGCTTCCCTGTCCTCCATCTACCTTAGCATAACTTCTAGGAGGATCTGTTCCATGATCTTCCCAGGCACAGAGGGGAGGCTGACAGGTTAGTAGTTCCCAGCGTCTTCCTTTCTACTCTTTAAAAAAGTTTTAGAAGTGTAGGAATAGTACAGTACTTGTTAAATGGTACTTGAATAATAGTTTTTATTTTGTTGCAATTTTAGAATTGTAGTGATCAGAATTCTCACCCTTATCAGCCAGAATAATGTAGGACAGAGTTTTCATAAGGTCCATTTTATTGGTCATCTTCATGTACTGTATATAAACCACAGAATCTAGACATAGGAAAGAGCTATTAGGTTATAAAGTCCATCACCTTGCCCCTGCAAAGTGGTTCTCTACCATAAACCTCTGCAGTACTTTATGCAATTTAGTTCTAAATATCTCTGCAAATAACAGGGTTTTGACTGATTCCCTAGGGAAGTTACTGATCACCTTTTTCAAAACTATTTCGTTATATTTTAATTTATGTTTGGCATACACATATAGATAGGTGTATGGATATAGATATGTTTCAAAGGACAGTGATTTGTGAGTGAGAGAGGATATACTAATGAAACAAATTCTTTCAAATACATCCTGACTTAAAAAAAAAGATGCTCCTATTACCATGGCTGCTTATCACATTTAATGTACTGCTTATTGCAGTGACAGATAAACAAAAGATTATGCAAAATGAGATTTGTAAATTATATCTTAATTTCAAATTCATGTCTATACATCTTCACCACTGTCCTTAATAATTCTTGCTGCCAAGCAGTGCAGATTTTTATAAGCAGTTCTTCAGAACTAACAATGTTATAATTGAAACAAATTGCACAGGTCTTGTTCTTTTAATCTCTCTGAAAGATTTAAGATCAAGTAAAGGACAACATTATAGAGGCACAAAAAACTAACATTCACTTTCATTTTGTTACATTATTTAATTAAACTCTTACTGTTCCTGCTAGAAGGTGCAATAGGAATAATATCTAGTTTTTTAAACATTGTAGCATATCCATTTGCTCATAAATACAATGATTTTTAATCTCTTTGGGACAACTTATGTGATAACAGTGACTTGCTAAGTAAGAGAGTACAATGCAAGGATGATTAATAGAAATCTCAGAATTGAAAACAGGTTAGTAAAAGTAAATAAGCCTAACAATATAGCTTGCTGAAGCGGTTCATATAGAACTAAAGATAGTATTCTCTCTAATTTAAAAATTTTACATATTTAATATTCAAAGTTTTTAAATACAGCTTTTATTATTTTTTTGAAAAGCTAGAATCCCAGTAGGTAAATGTCTTCCAATATTTCTAGTCTTGGTAGTGGAATCATTCACAGTTAAAATTTGTCAGGCTTATGTTCCTTAATGAAATAACATGATTGCCTATGCAGCTGTAGATCAGTTTTTGACCAAAAAGGGGATTTGAAACTCTTATGGCCTTCATCCCTTAATTACACACAGCAAGTTCCTCGTGTTTCCCTATATAATGATAAAGACCTTAAACAGACTTGTTCCCCTCCCTTCCCAAAAACATTGATGGGACTATCGTCGCTAAAATGTTTTAAGGTTTTAATGACTTTTAAAATAAGTTGGATTGGACACTTGTCTACGTTCTTTTCTAAGGACTCTAGTTTTAAATGTAGGATGCTTGTGGTGGTATTTTGCTTAAAGAAAGTAAAAAGAAGTTAAAGTAAAAAAAAAAAAATAAGGTAAAGAAAGTAAAAAGAAGTTAAACACTTAAAGGAGTATTACAAAATAGTGCTTCCATTTGAGGAGGCTTTTGTTCCTTTTGCCTGTTGAAATTGCTGAGCAAAATAAGCAAATGAGCGAGCTTGTTGCCTGGGAAGCCAAAACCAGAAATCTTAAAAATTTGTGTGGCATTTCTGAGAAGAATTTCTTGGACTGGCATCAGTTTCTTTTGAGAAATCTTCCCACCAGATCTTCAGGTGACTGGGGAAATGTTATGTTATTTCACTGGTTAGGAATTTACTGGATAACAAGCACTGGTGAGAGCCAAAACTACTCTGAGCAAATGTGATTGGATGCTAAAAGCCTTACTAAGTTTTCATTAATCAGACTTTATGTCCAAATGGCTATTTCCAGAAAGTAAAAGCTTATTTCCTTTAAAAAATTTGTCTTGGTCTCTTTCCTGCTTTTATTCTGAGCATTTTTTAATTTTTAAAGCTGATGGATATCTACAGTCATCTCTTGTATAGTATGTCTACACTGCAATCCAGCAATGCAGCTGTAGTTCCTCATGATACACGTGAGCTGCCTCTAAAACAGTGGCTTGGGTACCACACATAGCACAGCCAGACAGGAGCCTGGAGTTCCATTTAGGCTGTTCGATATATTTAGACTTTAAGAGTCTTTACTGAGACTCACCTGGCTTTATGATAGACTTTTGTCAGTCACCAAACAGTTTAGTTAAGTTGGCTTAGATACGCACGCTCAAGCTACACTGCCCAGTGGCAAACCAGCATATTCTTTATTTCACTCAAAGTTGCATAGGGTAAAGAAAAGTCAGCATGTCCAGACTCCTGTGGAGGGAATAAAGAGATTTATAATGTCTAAGTGGTCTCTGGTGGCTTCAAACTGGAGAAATTACAATGCAGGAGTTACATCAGTGCCTTGAGAGTTTATAATATTTGATTTTTCTCCCCAACAGATGCATAAATGACCAAATTCTGACAGAGCAATGGATTTGGACATAGTAGCCTTAACAGAGAGTCTTATGACATTCTAGAGTATTCAGCCCAGTCCCCAAGTCATTTAGCATAAAAGCAATCAAGCAAAACAATGCCAATTTCTTGTATCACTCCCACTCTCCTTAGATTACTTACCTGAGATTTATTTTCACAAGTTTTTATTTTTACAGTGTACTTTTACTACCATTGATGGAAAAAGATATTTTGTCAAGCAGAATGTAACAATATTAAAGCGTGTTGCCCTTTGTTCAATACTGTATGTTATTGGTTTTGGTTAGTAGTAGTAACAATAATAATATTTAACACTTTAATAGTATCCCATGTATTGAAAAGAGATTTGCTGCGAACAACTCAGTATCTGCTGTAGACTACCTACCTAGTATCTCCATTTTAGAGGTAAGCTGAGACAGGAGATCTTTGAGAGGTAGTCTTTGGGAAATATTCATAATTCTTAGTCTTTGAGTTCTTTGTTGTCCAGCTCTAATTTCCCAATGTTCCTGGTACACTTGCCTCCTCTGTTACCTTCAACAAGGGAATGAATTATTACTCTGAAAATGGGAACTGAGGAGGATAATTGACAGGGTGTCAGCATCTGAGTAAGACAGTATTTCTTCATGTGTGTGTCCTCTCCCTCAGTCTCCAGCTGTTTCATACCCAACATATGATCCACCCATCTTGCAGCCACAGTCCTGCTACTGCAGAGCTCAGCGGCAAACCTCAGTCTCTAGAGAGTCTCCTGGCACTCTACTTTTCCTTCTCAGTTTTCATCCATCAATCATTTCTATAATCCTACTTAACTACCTGCTGATTTATCCATGCATTCTAATTGTAGTCCCTTTCTACCATTCTTCTATTCTTACATTCCTATGGTTGCTTGCAAACGGCTGAGGAATCTTAGTGGTAGAGGTGCAATGAATTTACCAGCCCAAACGGATGTTAAAATTAAAAGCAGTGTTCCATCCTATGTTACACTCCTCACTTGCTACCACCATCTTTTGTATGCAGGAGTTCACATTTGGTTCTACTTTCCTTCCCTGCTGCACTTACAGTTCCTACACACACATCTATTTTCCTTTCTCCAATCAATGGTAAGATTTAGCTGCTTAAATAAACCCACAGGAAAAATCTACTGGTCTATTTGTGGGCACATGGTATTTTCATTCTGAATGTTACATCTATTTTAAAAAATTAATTTTGATAAAGTTATGATTTGTGATAAATTTGATAAAAAAACCTGTCATGAGAGTATTTCTAGTCCAGGAGAAGAGCAGAAAGCAACATGAAAGGCTGACATGTGGGAACGTGTAGTACCTGTACTTGTATTATTTCACAGTGGAAGGCTGATGAGTGGTGTGTGATATTTAATATGCATTCAAAAATGCTTGAATTTTTAGGATTTCTGCAGATGCTGGTTATATATCGGTTTATCTCATAAGGTAGCATATGAGGGCTTTTATCACTGACTTTTAATCAAAACTGGGTGGAAAATAAAATTGAATAATCGCCTTTTTATTTGAAGGGATTTTTTTTTAAAAAATGTTTCATCTCTTCCAATGTTGGATTAAGCAAAAAAATTCTGATCTGAAATAGGCTTCTGAACAAAGGCCTAATTTAAATATAGATGGAAAAGGGCAACATTTTTCTTCATTGTGTTTTAGTGCATTCCAGCAAAGTCTGCCAGTGCATGTTGATAATTATTTACAGAAAAATCCAGAGAAATTTCTGTACCTCTCCCCACAAATATTTTGCAGTGTGTCTTGAGAAAATAGTCTTCTCGTAGCAGTTTTACAGATAAAGTTGTAAAACATTTTTTTATTAAAATATTTTAATGTTGACTTTCATAGAGTAAAACTTTTTTAAATTTTAGAATATGATGTGTAGTTAAAAGAAGGTGTTTGGAAAGGACTCAAGTTTAATGGCACAAGCTGTTTTTTGAAAGAGTGGAAACTGGAAAGAAATAATTTTCATTTTTACTGCAAAATAATTGGCTTTTTGAAAAGCCATGTAGAAATGTCCTGTCTGAAGGGTTAACAATTACTCTTGAGTAGCATGAGAAAGCATCAGGGTTATTATTAAGTGGCTAGGACGTTCCCTGTAAGACTGTGTCCAATGCACGGGAACTACTTGAAATACTTGAATATCATTTTTTAAAAAAAGTTTTTTGCGAAATCTTGCAAGATTTAACATCTTTTTTTAACAAAATTAGCAGAACTGTGCCCCTAGGAAGCTAGAGAAGAGAAAAAGGTAGAGAGGCTTGCCATCATACTTGGGTCTGCAGCCTGCAAAGGGATGAGATCTCTGACCCTGTTTAATGTTTTGCTACTGCTGAAAGTCCTATTCTGTCATCCCTTCTGCCCCATGGACCGAACATCTTTTTTTTACAGGTGCTGTTAGTTGCTCAGCCACTCATGAGGTGACTCAGCTCTCTAAGTCAGCAGAAAGCAGGGTGGGGTTTTTTTGCCAAACCAGTCAGGCTTTTGCAATTTTATTTGTTATATTTGTCCTGGAAGAGTCTGCACAAACACATAACAAAAAGACAATCACAGTCCTGAAAAACAAAAGGTATTTTAGAAATTAGAAGGATTTAGATATATGTTTAGTTCAGGGCTTAAAACCAAACAGTTTATTTCTCTTTTCAAGTCGAAAATAGAATCAGGATATTCTGATGGGCAACAGTATACCAGAATTGCAGAACCATGCTTTCTGAAGGTCTGCAGTCCCTGTCATCCCCAAATAATTGAGAAGCAGGGTTGTTTGTTTGTTTTTTTTCATTTAAAGGTCTGTTTGGATGCCAGAATTTCACAAACATTAAGGAAGTCAAGATTAAATTGGCTTCCTTTTCAGTTTTAAAGCTGGCAAAATTTCCTTCCCTTAACCTATCTGTTTTTAGTCCCTTGTGTTTTCCAGAAAGTTCAGAGGCAGATTGCTTTCTCTACCTTGTTCATAAATGCAACCTCCTCCCCATTTTTTGTTGGTTTGTTCAGTGCATTAAAATAGGCAAGTTATGTTTCCTTTCTGTTGAAAATGGTGATGTAATGGGTAAAACATCAGGAATTATTAATCAAAATGCTGAAGTCTTCATGCCATAATGGAAAAAGATAAAGGTGCTAAGCTGTACTACAACTTTTTACATTTTCTTCTCCTTTAACAATTCTGGAAGCATGAATGTTGTTTCAGACCATAATTAATGACAATAATGAAATGGCTTTGTTTTTTGGTACAAAGTATCTTTTATTCTTTTAAGTGAGGAGAAAGCACTGTAACAATCTTGATTTTTGAAATATGGTTGTTACTGAATCAACATGTACTTTATTTCTGCAACTATACTTAAAGACATCAGTAATACGAGATCTGAAAATTCATCCATGGCTTGGCTTTGTGGACGAAGATTTGGGCAGGGCTTTACCCACGCTTACTGCAAGCGCGCTGATGGCTGAAAAGACCAATGCGGGATAGGCAAGACCAGTTGCAAAGAGCACACCGGAAGGTCTCCTTGGGTGGTATAGTCGAGGCACGGTTCTTTCTGCATTGTTGTTTCTCCTCGAGACTGATTCTACCCGTGCTCTCAAAGGAGACAGCAGCATTATGTATGGTGTGTCTCCAAATCTCCTGATTGGAGGCCAGGGTGGACCACTGATGGTGGTCAATATGGCCAAGGCTGAGGTATCGTTTCAGGGAGTCCTTATATCTCCTCTTTGGAGCTCTTCTCTTGCGGCAGCGGGTGGCGAGTTCACCGTAGAACACAATCTTAGGGAGGTGGTGATCCGCCATCCTGGAGATGTGCCCTGCCCAGTGCAGCTGCTTTTTCAGCAACATGGCTTCAATACTGGTGACCTCTGCCTGTTCAAGGACAGCAATGTTAGTTGAGAACTATGCTGGTGGTGGCATGTGCCTCCAGTAGGGTCTCCCAGGCCTGACAGGTCTCAACTGAAGGATCTGAAAATAGTGAGCCTCCAAAAAGGCCTAAATTAGACATAACATCCTTACTAGGTGCATGTGTTCAAGAGGAGGATATTTTAAGACCTGCGTTTTAATCTAAACCTGTTTGTTACTAGTAACAGAGGTCACAGATTATCCTGCACACAAGGGAAATCTTGGAGTTCTTCTTTTGAGGCAAAATTTGAATGCATTTATCCTTAGCCGCTGACAGTGGTGAAGACAAAAGGAATTGAACCAGCATCTTTTAGCTTGGTTCCAGCCTTTTTTCCACCTCTAAGTATAGAGATACTCTCTAAACAGCAATAACTACAACACATCTACTGTGATATGATCCTCATAAGTCATATGAGTATCATATGAGGAGGACTCAAGAAATGATCTCTTTGTAAGGAAAACCGATTTATGATGCCTGGTATTAAAATTTAAATGCATATTCTCATAGGTCTTAAGGAAAAGGTAACCTTGTATGTACCCCTCCCAAATAAAAGTATCTGTAATAGCATTTCTTCTATGGACAGTAAAAGCACAGAAAGGATTCTAGATCCACAATAGAAAGATGACAATGGTAAATTAGCTGAACTTAAAATAAATTGGTGCATAATTTGACTCAAACATCAATAATATTATAGAGCCATGTAGTTCCTTTCCCTCTGGAAATAGGTTATTGAACATGCACAAAGCAGAAAGGTCAATAATGCCATTTCTCCCATTGGCTTTCTAATAGCATATAAGAAATAGATTGGGTAGAAGTTGTAAACCATAGATTTCATATATTACAGAAAGGGAAAAAAGAGAGTTTTGTTTTGCTCTTTTTGCCTCCAGCAGTTGAACTCAGAATGGAAAAAAAAAAAAAGAGAAAACTGCTTTCTTGACATGCCAATAGCTCACCACTCTTTAATTATGAATCTTAACTTTGGCCTAAATGCCTTCCAGAATGGTTGGAGTTTCCTAAAATCTTTGTGTAAGAACTACCTAGAAAACTGCTGGCTCTGTATTTGTTGTTTATGTGAGGAGGCTGTAAGAAGAAGCCTCACTTGGGCATTGTCACAAGACTTACCTGAGAGCCTGCTACTGCCCTTCCAGAGTCACCGTGATTACTTACTGTTGTCTTTGCAGATGGACAAGCTGTGTTTCAACTGTTTTTAGAAATGTTTTGTTGCCATTAGTTTAGCCATTACTTTCCTTTTTGTGGGATTTCCTCATTTCATAGCTTGAGATTTATCTGCATGGAGCAATTAATGAAAATTAATGAGTCAGCTGAAGATGAGATTTAGAAATAGATCAGTTAAATGCCATTAAAACCCCCAAGGACCTTTTTAGCCAGAATTCAAGTGGTCCTAATTTAATTTAATTTACTTCTACAGTGAAGTTAGATCATTCAAATGTAATTCTGAAGGAGAACATCCACTTCATGGTTTAATGCAGTTTTACAGCTCCTCTTTAAAGCAACATTTTTAGTTAATTCAATTTCCTGATTGTCCCCATATAAACAAGTCCCTAATCCTGCAAGTGTTTTTAGTTCTGGCTGATCCTTGACACTTCTTAATAAGGGACTGCATAATCCAGATAGTGCCTATACCAACTGCTGAGCTGGAAAACATCCAGTTTCCAGTCTCTTCTGTGTCTGGTAAGACTTGGTCTCTGACTGTTCAGCTTTACCAGCAAGCAAACTATAGGGCAGCTGTAAGACTGGCTAAAACTAAAGCAATAGGTTTTTCTTCCCCAAATCAATTAACTGGTACTGATACAATCAAACTCTCATCTATTGTCCAAGCTAAAAAGCTTTTAAGCTGATCTGCAGGGAATATCTTTAGCATCTTCATCCAAACTTTCCCTGAGGGGTGAACCATTTTCAGTTATACATCATGTGTGTGAGGATGCTTGAACCTTGCTGTAAGGCAGAGGTGTAATAACTGGTTGGAGAGCTTGAGAACTCTTTGTATGGGGAGATTAAAATTCAATACTGGATTTCTTAGGTTTCAGTCAGCAAAGACTGCCTAAAGGGTATGTAGGATGGGTATATGTTTCATCAGGCAGCTCAGTACCTTAGACATTTAGTAAATTTTAGGTGCTTTATGTAGATTATGCCATTATGTATTTCTCCAAGAGGACTTAATGCTGATAGGGAATTATACCATTTGAACTGTGTTGTTAAACCAAATTTGAACTGTTTTGTTTGCTTTTAAGTGGAGCTTTGAAGTAAAGACACAAAGATGAAGTACAGGTAGTGATGACACTGTGGAAGTAGAGTGGGCCTTATGGTATCTAGAGATGTGAATTTCAGCCCTGTGACAAAACTATGATCAATCCTGCTATGCGTGGGTCCTCAGTCATTTAGGTTCAGGTGTCAAAAGTAATGAAGTGGGTTGACAGATACATCATTCACTTGTATAAAATTGGCCACAGAAACAGTGCTCTTAACCATGCTGGCCTTATGAGCTGCCAAATTTGGAATAGAATTTAGAGCTGAATTGTTTCTGGATTCTATCAACTAGGTTGATCAGGTCTCCACTAACTACAGTGGGAGTGAGAATATCTATATCAGGCTTAGAACCTTATGTATAGATGTGATCTGGGTTGAGAGAGATACAGTTTGGTTTGTTTGACTGACACAGAAGCAAGTCAATTAAAGTATTCCTCCCCTGCACGTCACTGCATCTGACAGGCTGGGGAACCTTTTAGCGGGACGCTGTTTCTTCAAGAGCCAGGAGAGCGTGCCTTCTGCCAGCCGCTGGAGACCAGCCGCTACCCTACGCCTCCTCCTGGCCCGCGAGGAATTGGCCCGTCCGCCCTGCTGACATGCGAGCGGCCGCCGCTGGCTGCCGGACCGCTGCTCCTGCCTCGGCGGTGGAAACAGCTGAAACATCCGCCGTGGACTGAACCAGGCTGCGCTGGAGGAGGGTCGAGCCTCTGAACATCTTCAGTACATTGAAGACATCATTGTATGGAGTAACACAGCAGAGGAGGTTTTTGAGAAATGTTGTAAAATAATTGGTATTTTAGTGGAAGCTGGTTTTGCCATTAAGAGAAGTAAGCTTAAAGGACCTGCCCAAGATATCCAGTTCTTGGGAGTTAAATGGCAGGATGGATGGCACTGTATCCCTATGGATGTGGTCAATAAGATCATAGCCATGTCTCCACCTACTAACAAGAAGGAGACACAGTCTTTCTTGGGAGTCATAGGCTTCTGGAGGATGCACATTCCCAGGTATAGCCAGATTGTTAAGCCTCTCTGTGACGTAACCTGGAAGAAAAATGATTTCACATGGGGCTCTGATCTTTGAACTAATCAAAAGGGAGATAGCACATGCTATGGCCCTGGGACCTGTGCAAACAGGACCAGAAATTAAAAATACTCTTTACACTGTCACTGAGGCCTATGGTCCTACCTGGAGCCTTTGGCAGAAGGCACCAGGAGAAACCCGTGGTCATCCCCTAGGGTTCTGGAGTTGGGTATACAGGGGCTCAGAAGCCAATTATACTCCTACTGAGCAGGAGATATGGGCTGCCTGTGAGGGAGTCAGAGCTGCCTCAGTGCCAACCGGTGGCAAGATGTCTTGATCTAGAGGTAAGTCCCAGCTTCCTAACATTTTACATCATGATGATACAGTAATTCCAACATTAGAGATCTTAGTCTTGTATGGAAACTACCCTGGCCGTAGGACAAACCAGCCCCATTCACATGGTTAGGTTAGACTTACCTGAAAATTTTTGTCAGGCTAGCTTTGCTCCTCCTGACTTTATGCCATATGGGCATGGATAATCTGTATCAATCCAGTTTTAGGGGGGAGCAGGTGTTTCTGTAGTGATGTATAGTTATCACAAAAGTATAAAGCCACTGTAAGCTCCAAGTTGTATCATCCAGCAAATTCAATAGATCTATGGTTACATGTCCACAGTTAAGCCAGAAGAGAAGTTTACTCCATGACCTGGCAATATGCAGAGCTACAGCCTTGTATCCTACTGGAATAGGAGCACAGGCATTTCCTCTTGTGAGGGGGGAAAAAAAAACTAAAAAAAAAAATATTTGGAAAGGCTTTTGATAATCACATTTCTATTTTAGATCTCGGTGAAAAGAAGGCAATTTCGATGGCTAGGTACCTCCTACCCTTATTCTGAGTTTACAGTAGTGCAATAGTATTGTTATTACTTCTCCCTTCAACCAAGTTTTGTAAAAAGGTTTCCTATTTGTGTATTTAAAAAGACCCTCAAATCTTAGCTTCTTAGCTCTGATAAGTCCTAGCCTGAGGTGGTCTGGTTGGAAAATGAGAAACCACTGAATAAAGAAAATGCTGAAATTTCATTCTTCATAGGGATTACTAGTTTCATTAACCTCAGTGAAAACCACATTTCACTAAATTTAGAGCTGCAGCAGAGCTCCATACAGATAATGCATTTAATGTATGCTCTGGACAGTGAAGTTGGAACTATTTTGTAGTAATTTGCTTCAGTCTTGGATGTAGCCATCATATAACTTTCGTGATAACTTCTTTCTCAGAACAGCAAGCCATACTCTTCCAAAGCAGCCAAAATACTCCATGACAAAGGTGATGTAGTGTCATGTTTTATCACCACCTGGAAATATAATGTCACAGTATGATAGTACACGCACATTAAAGGTATGTTTTTTCCTTGAATTTCCTTGAATAATGTAAAGGCTTTTTTTTTTTTGCTATGTGTGTCTTAAATCTACTGAGGTAAAGATAGTTCAAACTTGATTGGAAAGCAAAAAAACCCACATGTATTCTCCTTAGAAGAATGAAGGTGTAGATATTGTGTATTTATACAAGGCAACATAAGTGTGAAAACAAGACAGAAAGTGAAGATAGAGGTTACAAAGCAAAATTCTAGGGCAAATATGGTTTGTTTTCTTCATGGTATTGTTAAGTGCAGGAGTGTGGCACTGAATTACACTGTATTACGGACAGACAACCGACATTTATCTCACTTTTGATGGCATCAAGTATTCAGTTTTCTGCCCTGAAATCTTTGTCAATTACCTTTGCCAATGTCCAAGTATGCTCAATTGCATAGTAAATACTAATTTTTCAATAGTTAAGCTGATGTGACTTTGTGGTCCATGACTGTGGCTCTTAAAAGCGATTAAACAATAGTAAAAGTAAGCAGAAGTTTACTTGAATGTTAAATGTTTCTCCTCTGGAAAGATTATTTTTAGTGACGTGTTTTAGACTTCTTTCGGATTAAATCTGCAGTTTGCTAGGATAAAAATATTTGTCTTTAAGTAGGCTTTTGGCTATAAATATTAATCAATTAGTGTATGTGGTAGTACTGTTCGCCTGGATCGTCTGCCTGACCCCACAGCATGGTAGTCAATGTGTGGGTGTATTCTTTTGGTGCGCTCCGAACAAACTTTTTAAGTAAAGCCGGAGTAGCGATCACCAACTTGGGGTTGAAATTTCTATCAGGTCGATCATTATAGAGAATTTCTTTTATAGCCAACTCTCTCAGGTATTCGATGCCCTTACTTAGAGTATCCAAGAGGGGGGCACGGTGTGTGGGGTCATCTCCGTGGGGATATCTAATGTATACAGCTCCCGTAAATCGCTTTAAAATACTGAGTCTTTCCTTTATTTCCCCTATCTGACTGTTTATGCCTCCCTCCAGGGCCATGTTTCCTAACTGCTTAGCCTCACCACCAGTTAGTTCAATGCTGTCACCTCCCTGGTCCCAGCAACGAAGCAACCAGCTCAGAATCAACTCATTTGGATGCCTCCTAAACTCCTGCCTAATGTCTCTCAAGTCCCTTCTAGAGTAAGGTTCATCATCATCATCATCATTGTCTGGGGGCCTGCTCCCAAGCTGTTTTGCTTGAGGTTGCTCGGGATTTTGTCTCTCAGGCGAGCTGGGTGGTGCGTCACC
>NW_010414479.1:0-1193 GCF_000710305.1 Buceros rhinoceros silvestris
TCGGGAAGGGAGATGCGGGCGGTCGCGTTGTCAAGGCAGGAAGTCAGCCGCCAGGAGGGAGTCGGTGGCATCGCCGTTCAGCTGTCACAGCTTAAAGGCTGTGTTTGAGAGGGATCCCGGGCTGGGCCGGCTTTTAATTTAGTGGGGAAAAAATTGGTTGTATGTGTGGTTTTGCTAGAAGTCTCTAGAATCTTTTCCTCAGATTCTCACTCTTCATGAAATGGACATATCCAGGCTGATGCTCAGTCGCTCCCTGACAGACAGTGTCTTTTGTTCCAGCATTCCACCGATCGGCCCGTAAAAATACAACAAACCGTTTTGTATCCATACGTTTGTTGGATCAGTAGTGGTTAAGGAATGCAGGTTACGCCCTTAGGAGGCAGGAGGTGTCTCTTCGCTCTCAGATCACGTATCCAGACCATCCTGGGTGAACATGCTGCAAAACCTTGCTTGGTGGAACAGAACAGAGAGGTCTCTGTCGTGGATCCCCAGCTCAGCGTCCAGCCCTTGTGCTGGAGGCATCAGGCGAGTTGCCTGAAGATTAAATGTTTTACCAACACAGGTGTTCTGGAGTGTTTTGTTCAACACACAGAAATCACCAAAGAGTTAAAAATTCTTTTCCAAAAGACAGAAGTCACCTATTTGTGTGTGGTGTTTGGGCATTTCGGTTCTCACCTCTATACCGAATTGTCTCCCAGCCCACAGGAATTTTTTGCTCATTCCCGGTGCTTTTCTTCCAGGGCTTTTGAAACCCGCAGCTCGATGTTTGTGCAGGGGAACTCCCGCAGTCCCGGGAGCAGGGATCACTCCCGCAGCCTCCTCCGCCGTGGAGCGCTCCCGCACCGCTTCCCTACAGAGGGCGGTGGTTGCCCGTGAACTTGTCGAGCTCTTGGTCTGCCTGTGCCAGAGGGACGCCGGCTGCTGTCCAGGTTGTCCCTGTCATGGGTTTGTGGGGGTTAATTGACAGCGAGAAGCAGGGGCGGAAAGCCCGTGATGTCAGTGTGGACAAAAAGCAAATGTAAAAGCACCGCCGGTACATTTTAAATTTCACTCTGTTTCTACAAAATACGGTGAGGTCACAGAGCATCTCGCTCGAGCTGTTCGGTTTTAGCAGTTTTCATCTAGGTCCGAAGCACCGAGGCAGGGCTGTCGGTGCAGAGTGGCTGGGGGGGTTCAACGCCAGGGAGGCGGCC
>NW_010414479.1:1296-2819 GCF_000710305.1 Buceros rhinoceros silvestris
GGCAGATGGGCTGCTGCGTTAGACCGCAGGGAGAGCTGCCACCGAGAGGGTGCCCGGGCTCCTCACAGAACCTGCCGGGAGATGCTACAGGTGGTTACTCGAGCTCCAAACAGGGACGAGAAGTACTTTCCTGGAACTAGGGAAATGATAGAGAGTTTAGAAAAAAACTGTGCCAATCCGAGATCGTGAGGAGAGAAAAAATATTTCCAGTTTGCTGAGATGTATGAAAGTTTTAACCTCATGGTAGTTTCATTTCAGTGTTTTCCATGATTTCCTCACGCTTCAATCACAATAATGACATCTTTCAGACTCAGAGTGTTCACAGGTCCCATCTGTGGCCACGTCAAAACTTTTTGAGTTAGTTTGTCAAACCATAACATTGTCTTTGAGCTGTTTTGGTGCCATGAAATGCCTCCAGAAACACGGTGTTCTTCAAAGCTAGCAATGGTTGATCTGTTCTAATCTTACACTCTTCATCCTTACATCTGATCTGACCTCACAGTTTACAGTGCTTGAAGGTTTTGCAGACAGAAGAAAACCTTCATTATGAATTATTGTTATTATTATCATACTTCAAGATGTAAAGCCCTGTATAAACACCAGGTGTTATTAGAAGGCTGCATTAGCCTGCGCGTGTCTCACCCCATAAATCCCCCGTGGCGGCTCACGCAGTGTACACGTACCTAGTGTTACACCCTTCGGCCTTCTTTCCCTCTTCACTGTTTTGTCTTTTTTGTCTCTGTTTACACTGGAATTCCTACTAAGTCATCCACATCTAGAAATGTGAGAGCCAGGTGAAGCCGGAGACCTCGCTAAAGGCCCTGGAATGCCAGGGGGGTTCCGGAGCTCCTGTTTCCCCCTCTGTCATTCCCTAATGTTCCCCAACCCCAAGTATTTTACGCGTAAGTGTGTTGTCATGACCATTCCACTCATCTCTCTGGCGTGTTGTTCTCCACGCTAATGATGGTGTGAAATGAGACACCTCTCGCACAGCAGTTTCTTTCTGCCCAGTTGTTTTCCAACGTGCAAATGAATCACCCTGTAGTTTCCTCTCTGTAAAGGATCTGTGGTGGCTGCTGCCGTGTCTTGAAGGCATACCTTAAACCTGGGCGTGAAGAGCCACTAGACATTCTGAATTTACGTTCTTATATCACTGGTGGATGAAGAAATAATATCAGAAGGAAAACGCACCCCGAGGAACACGGAGAGGGTTAATTACTCTGCCGTGCACTCACGTGAAATCTTGTCCAGCCAATGTGGCAATGCCGTGGGTGCCGAGCACCTCTGTTCGGGCTGTCCGGAGCAAAGAGAACGCCTGGAAGAGCAGCCGTGCCTCAAGGCTGCTCGGAACTGCGGTTGCTGATGAAATGGAACGTTCTTGTGTCCCAGGAAGACACTGGACGTATCCTGGGGGAAGCAGTTTCCCCCGGTGCTGTTCCCAGCAGGTCGGGGAGGATCTCCTCTCGTACGCACTCAGTGGGCAGGTAGCTTTCTGTAGTTACCTCATGGGTTGACTGCTTAAC
>NW_010414479.1:2901-12448 GCF_000710305.1 Buceros rhinoceros silvestris
AACCCATCGCTGCTTCAGATAACCAAGATAACTCTCAGCTTAAGCAGTGGAAAAGGCAGGAATTTCCCCAAACCCTTTGACTTCCCTAGAAAACTGATCCTCATAAATTTTTTTTTTTGTAATAGAAACTGGTCATGTGTTTGTGATGAACACGGGTGATTATCTGGAGTTTCAGAGAAGGGCCGCGATGGTTCCTGGTGTCACTGATTCATCGCTGATCATGAGGAAATCATTAAATTGTTCTGAAGCTCCGTTTTTCTTCTTGCCTACAGAAAGGATAACACTATTTATGTAGCTTTGCTGGAAGCCTGTGCTCTTAATCACTTGGTGAGTGTCACCTATTTTGAGCTCTCTGGGCTAAAGGTTCCACATCAGCAAGTGCCAAACGTGAATCATAATCTTTGTTTTCCATAATCACTGCTGTTATGATAATGATCAATGTTGTTCATTGATAGCCCAGATTTCCAGGCATTGACCTCTTGGGGTTTAGCTCCTTTCCTGCTCTCTGACCTGGGGAGGCAGCGCAGCAGGCTATCAGCCAGCCTTAGGAGACCCAAATAAAACGACAGACAATTTCACATAAGCACTGACAAATCCCCCATAAACTTGCAGAAACCAGAGCTTTTTTCCCTGTGATTTCCTCTCCTGCCTGGCTAAGGTCAGGCGTCACCTCCTTTATGGTGATTGACAAGGAGATGGCATTACTTAGAAAATAATTCTGGCATGTTTCTGAGTCACAAAGAGGAAAGGTCAATCCTCTGCCTTACTTCTTCCACCAGCACCAGGCCAGGAGCTCCATCGCCAGGACCCGGTTCCCGTTTACCTCTCCATCCTGCGTTTCCCAGACGATAATTGGTGCAGAGCCATCAGTGGCCTGTTAATGACAGCACCTTCAGCGATAAAATAAAATTAAATAGCCTGACGTACCACTTTCTCTGTACTGTTCATCGCTTCCACTCGGAGCCGCTCGCTGCTTCCGCGTGCTCCTCTGTCACGCTGGGCATCGGCGTGATTGCACAGCTCTATCTCCAAACTGCTGCTCGCCTTGTGTGAGGACCTGATTAAGCCATTACCTTGCAGGTGGAGGTAAGCCTTCAAAAGCCATTATAGGCTGTGCTTTCATTACTGCCAGACTTCCTTTAAGGCCAGGTAATCGCTGCACAGATCTCTAGAGATACTCACTCTTCACAGAGATCATCTGCAATTTCCTAGCAAGTTTTTGAGAGAAAATGTTTTTCCTTATTTGTTTAAAATGTTCATTTAGTCCTACAGGAAGATTCTACCAGTGGTTTGTTTTCCTCTGGTCAGACACAAAAAGGAGCCTCACGGAATGGGCAGCTTTCCTAAATTTCTTCGACAAATATGACCTAGAGGAAGTGTCTCCAGTGCTGACAGGAGGAATTGAGCCTTTCAAAGATGAAACATTTCCTGTATAGAGCTTCCTAAGCAACCCAGAGTACCTGCTAAACTCAGCCTGAGCTGCAAATCCTTGCTCTCCTGCTCCACCTGATCTGCTTTTCTCTTTATGTCCATGAAGAGAAGCGGGCAGGCACCGAATGCCACCAGAACGATTTTAGAAGCACACGTAGTCTGTTGTAGAGCCAGATCGTGATCGGTTCACTTACTGACACAAGCTTTTTGAGGTGCTGCAGCTGTGCAGGAAGGCAAACCTTCGAAGAAGAGGAGGGGAGCCTTTTGGAACTGTTAGCACAAATAATGGTTAGGATTTATGTCTGCCAGCAGAGTCTCTGGGCAACTTAGTAGTAACTGTGTGCCAGATGGATTATCAGAAATGAGAGCAAGGCAGCACGACTTCCTGTGGCACCCAGAGAACAGAATGATCTTCCCTCCCACAACTTACTCTGAATATTCATGATGATGTGCCCTAGAGAGTCTTCTCCTGAGGGGTGCTCGGGGCGTACCAAAGGTAACCTGCTTTTGTCCGTCCCAACCGCAGAAACCCCCAGTTTTACCCTCTTTGTAGCTCCGCTGTGGTGTTTAATCTTTAGTAGACGGGTATGTGTAGGAGTGGGTACCTCGGTCCCTCGACCCTTAACACGCTCTTTGACAAAAAACTAACCTGGCTGCAGCGGCCAAGCAGGGCATGGGGAAGCAGGGCAGGTCCTGAACAGAGCTGCGCAGGTAGTTGGTGCTGATCTATCGAGTCAAGGGCGATGTTCAAGGTAAAGGACATAAGCCCTCGTGCTGTACGTCCACATCTGGCGGCACATTAAACAGCCTGCGTGGGAACTGCAAATTACAAGTGTTCTTGATCTGTAGATCTCTTTATGACAAATAGGGCTAGAAGTGAAAATAATCGCCAGATCTTATCCTCTCCTGCTGATGAAGTGAGAAGAAAGTCTGCTCTGTTAAGCAATGGCCGTTGCAGGGAGCTCGTCCGATGAGGCTGGAAGCTGAAGGACAGACTATAAGGGATGTGATGCACGCAGCACCTCTTGCCCCTTGTCGGAAAGTACCTGCAGGATTGCTAAATGCACAAAGAATTCGGTCACCTGTTTCTCTAAGGCAGGAGTAAGTACTGATCATCACAAAATATTGGATGAGATCTAGGAATACATCTTAAAAACATATTTTTAAATACTGCAGCATGACTCCAACCCACCCCGGTGCAATTAAGCAGTATCAAAGCAGTAGTCATCACCGTGCTTACACGGCAGCTGACATCACCAGAGCTTTATACAAACACCAATTAACCCTCCTAACAATGCTGCAGAGTGTCATTACGTCTGCTTCAGAGATGAGGCAACAGAGAGAGAGGCAGAAAGATTTGCCCAAGACTGCGCAGCAAAAGAAAAGTTCAAGAGTTTAAGGCTTTCATGTTAGTGTTTCTGTGTCCATGTTGTGGCGGACTCTGCCTTGTCTGGGGGTGGAATTTTGCATTTGCTGCCTTTGCTTTGGGGGCTCTGGTAGAGAGGGAAAATTGAACAGCTTCTGCATCTGGCTTTCGGTTCAGTTGGGGTTTTGATTGTTTGTTTGTTTGTTTAAAAGGTGCTGGAGACTGGACAGAATCTCTTTGGCAAGCAGAGACGTAGGTTGAGAACAAACATTGTGTGGAGTTCACAGACTTCTGCCTCTGTGTGGGTTCCGTAGGGTGCTGACGGGGTAAATTCAGTGAGAAAACATCACCAGGCTGGTTTAGCTCCTTTTGGTTACAAACCATTCCTGATCTAACGTTTGGGGGTTGCTTGGGGACTTCTGCGGAGGGTTTCTGTTAGTGCTGAGCAGGTCAGGCCGGGAATATTTGTGCTCTTCAGGTGGACTATTCACTCCACATGGTCACTATTACTCATGGTGAGGTACAGGTCGTGGAAGTCACATAGCAGCATTTCTGTTCTTTGATTGGCTAATAAAGCTTTCCCAGGCATGAAAAAATTGAAAAACAAGTCATTAAGAGCAAATCTGAGGGCTCACCAGCTAAGCACAGAGCTTTCCGCATGAATAAGCACAGCCCAAACATCAGAGCACACAGTTCCAGAGCACAGGGACATTCATGAGTAGTCCAGAGAATCTTCTGCAACTTTGAATGAATCAAAAATAAGTCACCCCTGCCTCGGCCTGGCATTCTGAATCGCCTTTGGCATCATTTGAATGTTACAAAATTCTCTTTTTCAAGGCCGGTCTGCTCCTCAGCCACGCTTCCCCGAGGCTTGAGCTGTGTCTGAGCACTAGTGCTGTGCTCTGCAGAGCTCTCAGCACCGGTGGCCTGTGCAGAGCTGTTTGTCCATTTGCTGCGGGGGCCTCAGGGCTATGGCTTCGCAATGAGAACTTGGAGCTGTTCGACGAGAAGGTGAAGGAATTTTTCACAGGCTGCTGATGGAAAATACAGTATTGCACCTGAATTTAACCCAAAAAGCATCCGTCCAAAGAGGTATGACAGCTGACACAGCCACTTAGGTAATAGCTAGTTTCAATTACTGATTTGCTAATGACTGTTTTGCCCTGCGCAGTTTGGTCCCGGTTTCTTCATTCCCCTCCTTCCTGCCATACTGTAGCACCTCTTCCGCTTGTTGACATCTGCTCTAGTTCCCAATAGGAAGCCTGAAGTTACTGGATCGATTAATCCCAGCGAATCGCTACCAAGCATCGCCTCGCCATCTCTCTCCCGGGTACCAAGAGGAGGAGGGGTCACTGGGGGAGATCTGCTTGAAGACGGGAGCCAGAAGTACCGTCTACCACTTTCTCCCGGAGTCTGGCCAACTGCGTAGGGAGACTCGGGCTTAATTTATGATGGAGTTGTGGTGTCTGTGATTCCAGGATGGTGGCATCTTGCGCGTTCACAGAAAAAGAAGCTTTTACTGATGTTTTGCAACCTCTGCCCGTCCTAATTGCATCAGCATTCTTACAGATACCGCATCTGAGCTGGAGCAGGATAAAAAAAAGTCCTCTAGCAAGCAGGATTACACCACCTTTGAAATTGGCTGAGGGGTTGGCAGGTCCAGACAGGTGGAACAGCATCTATCAAGGCCTGTGACTAAAGAAACAAGAACAGAGAAGAGGAAGAGAAACGAAGAGGCAGGTGTTATCCCGGAGGGATGACGGGAGCAGCTACAGACATCTTACTCAGAAAGGTGAGTGAGTGGCAATGAATGCTTGGTCATACTGGAAGCAAGCAGGATTTTGCTAGTGAGGCGGCATTTTTAACCCTCTGCGCCTCTGGTGGAGGCTTAATGAAAAGCAGGGGTTATGTAGGGCCTTTTCGTAACACGGGCTGTAATTAACTGGCTGGTGACTAGCAGAACATGCATGTGCTGCTCCTTGCTGGGAGCCCTCGGTGCTGTAAGGAGGTGCCAGCTTGCCTTCGCCTTGCTAGCTCAGGCCCTGCTGGTGATAAAAGCAGAGCACCAGGGAGCTCAGCACACGTTAAGCAGAGTTTACCTCCATCCTGGAGCAGGTTTGGCATCTTTGCAGCATTTGAAGCTGCTTTGGCTAGATACAAACCAGTGCCAAACGGATGCCAAGGTGCATCAATGCTCTCCTGTTTCTGCAGGCATAGCTCACTGTGGTTTCGAGATAGAGATCCCCTCAACCATGGCTCAAAGCATCACACGAGCAAAGCAGCGAATGGTGGGAGTCCCAGAAGAAATCTTGGTGGACAGGGCGTCAATACAGAGATTCTGGGAGATGAGGAGAACACCTGAAAATCGGAGTCAGTTCAGGAACGTTTGGGGCAGGATTAAAAGGAGATGTTAAGCAATGTTTGGAAGCTCTCCAGGGCAGGGACCGCCTTTGTTCTGCTCTTGCATAGGACTGAACAGGCTGTCAGCACTTCCATAACGCCACCAAGTCCTGGTCCTTTCTCCAGAGGGACAGCAGAGAAAAAAAAAAAAACAACATATTCTGCTTTGAAAAGATGACAAAGTGGTTTTGGCTAGTAAGAACTGGGGGAAAATAGAGGAGGCAGAGCCTGATACATGCCTGTTCAAGTCCGTACACAGCACAGCCAACCAACAAATGCAAAGAGGGAACGATGGGAGTTTCCTCTTTCTGTAGTTGCCCACAGAAGTTTGTCTGCCTTCGAGTGGGAGGAGGAATAGACTGACTCATCCAGAGGCCGTGCAGAAAGCACCATGAGGGAGTTTCCACAAAACCAAAGGAGACAAATCACACCGATTTCAGAGAGAGGAAAACTGGATTGGTGTGCTGTGTCCTGGCTGATAAGAGGAAACGTGGGAAGATGGTTTGACAGAGTAACCTGGAGCATTCCAGGAGAGTAAACGCCATTCATGCAGGAACAAGTGACGTGAGTAAAGCAAGATTTGCTAAAAATCAAGATTAAACTGTAGGTCTACAAAGCCAGCTGAAGGCAGGAGGGTGCGGGATCTGCTCCGTGTCCCTTCCACTGCTGGAGGAAGGGGATGCCAAAGGCTGCTTCTCTCAGCTCACAGACTGAAGAACGATATAGGGGAAAAAAGAGGGGAATCTCCAGAAGACACAGGCTAGATGAGGAATAGTAGAAAGGAATGGAACACTTAAGAGCATGATGTGAACCAAATGCAACAAGGGAGAAAGTTAATAGCTGAAAGACCGTTTGTGTGGTTAGTGGAGAGCAAATTACAGTGAAGTTCTCCGTGTGGTATGGCAGCAGGGAAAGCTGCTACAAGGGGGGGTTGATGCGTCATTTCAGTTTGCTCATTCGTTTAAGGCCTCCCAGTGCCAGCAACTTTCAGCCAGCTGGGAAAGTGTCCTCTCTTGTTCCTCTGTAAGCCAGAAAGAGTGGGATTCACAGGGCAGGAAAAACTCCAGTCAGAGTCACCTCGCGGCTCCGCAGTGCTCTCAGAAGGAGTCAGACACTGCGGCACCTCTTGTGTTGGACATTTAAACTGACACCGGACAGCACAGCAGTGCTGGAGCTCTAGAGGACTAGCCAGTCACAGCAAGAGGGACCAACCAGACCGTCACTGAGGTTCTCCAGTTAATCCCCAATTCTTTCACTCAACCCTGTAAGAACAGCAACTGTAATAAGGGACAGACACCCTGAATGTTTTATGTGCTGAACAGTGTCTATGCTTGCTCTTCAGCTGCTCAGTGTTGTGAGGCGTTTCCTCTGTGGAGAGCGGAACTTTTTGTCACGTGCACCAGCTGTAAGGCAATGTTCAAGGATAAAAAAAGAATTATTGTCTGGTAGTAGATTTCCCTAAGTGCCCGAGTCCATTCCACGAGGAATGTTAATTCACTTTTGCCCACGTGAAGCAGCTGAAGTCTCTTCTCTCTGCCTGCGGGATGCTCCGTGTCCCTCCCTCCTGTTGCTCTGAGCTGGCGCCGACACAACGGGCCCATATTCACAGGTACTTCAGGACAGTCCAATTCCCCTTCCCGGCTCAGCAGTCTGTCGAATAGATGAGAATAGTTTTATTGTCCACGCTGCGTATGCGCAATAATCACGGCTAGGCTAGAGCCAAGGGTCAGGAGGGGATTTTGGACAGTTCAATATGTGACGGCAGCATAAAAGTCTAAAAGCAAACCGACAGAATTCCTTTATTTTGTTTAGCTGCACGGTCTTCGCCAGCTAAATGGGGTGTGATTCTAGTAACCAGGGAACAAGCTGCAGCTCAGGGAAAAGGGTTTGAAAACCTTCAGCGTGGAAACATCCCTCTGGGTAAAGCGTGACATGTCCAGAGGGTGTTTTCAACCACTGACGTCTGCTGCTGTCCAGGGCATGCAACGTACGCGCTAACTCCTTCCCTCCATCACAGCCCTGCGAGCACTCACCATTTTCTGCCCCACTGGAAATAATTATAGCGTAGCCTGTTTGCAACCCCACAGGACTTTCTCGGGAGCGTTATCTCCGTAATCTGTTTCTGTATTTTGAAAGAACCACCAACTTTTTAACCACGGAAAGAGGTCTCTGCCCCTCTCCTCCCAGTTCGGGATGCAGGATGACCAAGGAACAAGTGCAGACAGAAATGGAATCTCGCTCGAGGGATGGCGTTGTCTGCACATCCAGTTCTTCTCCATTTCCTGCAGGAAAAATTCATGGCTGGCTCAGAAGGGTTTTTTTTTCTGATGTGTTGCCAGAGAATCTCCACACTGAGGCCTGCGGCCATAATGAAGCAACAGAATTTGTCTTGTGTCTGTTCGTTGTGCAACGATTTCATTGTCAGGGATTTATTGTTGCCATTTTCTCTTGCACAATATAAAATGAAGAGAGAAATAAGGGTGGGGGACAAATAAAAAGACATGACAGAATTAGGTTTTCAGCATTCTGAGGTTTTTAAATGAGGATTTACCTACTTTACCAATTGGTGACAAGGGGCTTCGCTGTAACTGCTCATTCAAGAGCCAGCTGGAATTTTTTTTTAATCAAAAGTTTAGTTTTTGCACCACAAAAGACTGGCTTTTTTTAAAATTTAAAACATTTTCCAAATATTTTTGTGTCATTTCTTTTTAATACCAAAGACAAAGGGGTAAAACATGTCCTTGGCAGCTGTTCCCAAGGATTCGCGTCTTTTAGAATAAAAAATTTAAAATTGAGATAAACATTCTACATTTTGTTTTTCTAACACAAAACTCAGCACAAAGCAAGAGTTAAAATATAAACAGGACTAAAATCAGTCGAAATCAGGAGAATGTGTTTCCCCTGATCTTTCTCCCTCCTTTGTGAATTCAATTTCACAAGAAATTTCCACTGTCTTTACAAATGACAGTATTTCACAACTTCCAATGTAGTAGAAAATCCGGTTCCAGCCAATTTTAAAAGGCAGGAGCCCAGCTCGTCTGATTCGGGGCTCTCAACGTTATCTGTACCCAGAGCATCCGTCTTTTCATATAACAATCTTCTTGCAAAACCCTCGCAGAGCTGTTTTCCAGCCGGGCTGATGTCGGTACTGATTATACAAGCAATCTGAGGTGATTGGGTTTTAGCAGTCCCAGAATTCTGACCCTCCTCCTGCATTACCCACGCAGACGTTTGCAAGTCGTAACTGAGCAGCGTTACAAAACCAGGGTGTTCTGATTTAAATTATCACGGTTGGTTTAGCCTATTCAAGTCTCAGCATCTGAATGGGTATGGGGTAGCACACTGTGGATGAGCAATATTGTTGGGGAAGCAGGAAGAAATCCACTGCCACGTGTGCCTTGGAGTAGCTGATCATTTTAGATCACACTGAGGTATGTAATTCCTCAAGCACACCTTGGAAACCTTAATGGCTTCAGTGACTAGTGATCATGCAAGCCTGGGGAAACCGCAAAAAGCAGGCAGAAAGCTGGTTCCTTGATGGGAAAGAGCCTTACAGGACCCACGCCTTCTTCCCTGGGTATTTGTAGGAGTTATGGCTAAGCAGCTATTCCAGCCGTTGGAAAAAAACCCCAAACCCCACACCACCACCCAAACCAACTTTAACTCCAGCATAACCTTAACGGTAACTTGTTTTTCCTGTTCATTCACTTCCTATTATTCCCTGGATCGTGCTTTGAATAATTTGCATGATCTGTGTGTGAAGTCCCGCCCCTTTTGATGTCACCGATTTGATCCATATAGGCTGGACAGCTCCCGAGGGATCGGCAGTTAGGAAAGGAAATCGGGAAGCTTTGGACCAGGACTTGCCTGCTGCTCAGGATACAGCCGAAGGCTGGGTTTAGCGGCTGCTCTAGACACTGCCCGCTAGCGTTTCGGCCAAGGTACGGTGGGGTGTTCTGCACGCTGCTCTGGGTTGGTGTACCGTGTGTCTTGGTGTATCCGGGTGATTGGCGTGTGGCTGTAGGCACCTGCACACATGGTGCAGGGTTTGGCTGCCTGGCACCAGGGCTAGCGTTTAGGATGTGGTGAGCACTGTGCTGCTGTGATGATAGCACGTGAACAAATACTCTGCCTCTGACTTTCTTGTGAGCTGCAGCCTCTCTCCGGGCACTTCCCACGACAGGACAGGCAGTGGGCACCGCTGCTGTTAAATGACCTGCTAAGTCCCTGGCTGGAAATGCTGTGTTCAATAAGGCGGTGGTAGGCTGATCTGGGAGACCAGTGGAGGGAGGATGCTCTGTTGTTTGTACACGTGTGCCTTTTGAAAGATTCCTGCTTTTTTTTTTTTTT
>NW_010414479.1:12736-18776 GCF_000710305.1 Buceros rhinoceros silvestris
TGCTTTAGACACTGCCCGCTAGCGTTTCGGCCAAGGTACGGTGGGGTGTTCTGCACGCTGCTCTGGGTTGGTGTACCGTGTGTCTTGGTGTATCCGGGTGATTGGCGTGTGGCTGTAGGCACCTGCACACATGGTGCAGGGTTTGGCTGCCTGGCACCAGGGCTAGCGTTTAGGATGTGGTGAGCACTGTGCTGCTGTGATGATAGCACGTGAACAAATACTCTGCCTCTGACTTTCTTGTGAGCTGCAGCCTCTCTCCGGGCACTTCCCACGACAGGACAGGCAGTGGGCACCGCTGCTGTTAAATGACCTGCTAAGTCCCTGGCTGGAAATGCTGTGTTCAATAAGGCGGTGGTAGGCTGATCTGGGAGACCAGTGGAGGGAGGATGCTCTGTTGTTTGTACACGTGTGCCTTTTGAAAGATTCCTGCTTTTTTTTTTTTTTGTGAGTTATCATATGCTTTTTTCTCTAGTTGTTTTAAGAATGCAGATTCAAATGGAAGGAACTAACTTGTAGCCTTACAAGCCTAGCCAGGCTGTCTGGAGACTGTGGATTGTCTCTGAAAGCCATGGCTTGGATGTTTACGGGGGGTGTGGGGGATGTTAGATTCAAAATTACACATAGAAAAAGCCTGTTTGATAGATTTCATTTACAATTCACTTTTGGTGACTATTAACAAATTAAATTTTCCTGGTTTAGTCTCACACACTTTTCATTTCTGTCTTAAAATACTAGAAATATTTAAGGGCTCATTTAATGTATTTCTTAACATATGCTGCAGGCTTATTTTCATTTGTTCTTATCTAAAGAAAATGAGAAAGAACAGAAAATAAAGGTTGAACGAACAATTTAGCATACGAGTTTAGTCTGAAAAATCGGTGTGTAACACCGTTGTGGATTTGGTGGAGTTAGCCACGGATGCTCCTGACTGAAGAAGCATTCTGCTGTAAGCCTTCAGCTCCAAGGTTGGCTGGGAAAATTTGTGACCAGTGGATTGAGAACTGTGGCTCTGCCTGGTCTGTGTAGGAATAACAGTTAACTGCAGGAAAACAAGTGTTTCCTCGTAGCAAAAGTGGAATTGCTCATCTCCCACTTCAATTCCAAATCACACAAGCATTCTTTTTAGTATTTCACTTTGCTTGGGCTTCCTGCACTTGTTCAATGGCAAGCAGACCTAAAAAATTTGAAAAATCTTTTGTCATGTGTAATTATAAAAGGATAAAGAAGGTGCATATGCCCGAGAGAATGTTGTGTTATCGTTAAACAGAATCTTGGGAAGTACAGACACGGTACGTGTAACGGTCTTTGGGGTTGTAACTTGGCATGAACGGGGTTTCTTTGGCAGATTGAACGCTTGCGTGGGCTGGTTTAAAGCTAATCTGGAGTACAGCCTTCGGAGGGCTCAGCACCGTTGAAGGGGTTTTCCTAGTCCTTGTGGCATGAATAGGGACACTGAAGAGACTGGCAGGCTGTAGCTCTAAGGCAGCATCTCACGGGCAGGGTCCTATTCCAAGGACCTGTGAAATAAAGCCACGTTTTAAAAGGGAGAGCTCTGGTTGAGGACGAAGGCGTTGCAGGTTGGGGCACTGGTGTGGATCAGCTGAGCTGAGGTAACCTCACTGGCACCTCAGACCGAGCCACCACCAAACACTTCAAGGCCCACAACTCGGCAAAGGACCTGGGTGGGTGTTTGTGTCCTCCTTGTCTCGTATTCACACTCTGACACTGTATTTTTTTTCCGTGGAGTTAAGGTTGGACCAAAGTGGTGTACTCAGTACACTTCTATTAGCATAACAGCTGGGGTGATTCACGGGGTGCCGTAATGTTGGAAACTCACATATTACCGGATTCGACGTCATGTTCAGTAAGTGGACGTCTGTCAGCATTAATCCAGTGTCCCAAGCTGGGACTAAACCCTAGGAAGGTGCGCCCAGGCTGTGCTGGCTAAAACATACGAGCATAGATCTGTTCATGCTTTCATCAGCATCAGGTCTGAAACATCCCGAGTAACACAGCAGATGCTTTACTCGCTGTGACAAAGGAGCTGTGCATTTTCACTTCCAGCTCTGCCACTTCTTGGGTGATTTGCAGTTCCTGTGCTTTTTTGTTCCCCCCACTTCTGTGAAATAGAGAAGGACATTTTTAGACTCCTGGAAGAAACTATTTCTGTAAGAGATAGGTGGTGACATTTCTGATCATAGCAGTAATTAATATTTCTGTGGTTTTCAGAAACAACCCAGGAGCATTTTATTGTAAGTAGTATCTGCAATGCTTTATCCACATCCTAATTTGGTTAATCCCCTCTGTGGTTTCAACTGAGCTGGTGTTTTCCTCCTCTTCCTTCCCTAAACAGCTGATTCAGCTCACTTGAAGGATGAAACACCTCCTGTACCTCACCTTGGAAGTGGCTCTTTCAGGGATGGCAGAAATTAATCCTGTTTACCTCCATTCTGCAGAGCGAGGGATCATACAGTGAAAATTAAAACCCATTCCTAATTTACCCATTTCACTGACTTGAAAGCTGGATTTATCCCAACGCCTTGGCACAGGGATAAAGCCATATTTCTAGTTCTGAGAGTCTCCTTTCAGGCCGGTAGAGCAGCAATAAACTCAGGGGAATGAATTAGCTGCAGCTCTGCAGCAATGCGCAGTGACACGATGCTTCAGAATGAAGTGTGAGTCCTTGGAGTTCTTAGAAACAAGAGAACACCACAGCGGCTTCTGTATTAATCACTAATTTTGCACCTCCGGACTAACGGAGAAGTCACAGCGTAAGCGTGGCAGGATGCATCAAGTGACATGGGCAGCAGCGTGCAGAACATCTGACCTCTTTGCTGCTTCCTGGTGTCCAAACTCCAGGAAGAGAGAGGAGCGTCAGCTCACAGTTATCTTCAGCTCTTGCTCATAACAAATCATCGGCACCCAGTTCGAAAGAGGCCGGGGCTGCCTGGGGGCTTTCTAACAAGCTAATAAGATTTTTTTCTTTTTTATTGAACAGAAACAGACTTAGAGGATGGAGCAGGAGGTGGCAAGAGAAGAAGAAGAGAAGAAAGAAGGCTTGATTGAGTTCTATGATTCCTTCAAGGATATGTTTGAGTTCTTCTGTAAGAACACGACGATCCACGGCACCATCCGCCTGGTGTGCTCGGATGGCAACAGGATGAAGACAGCTTTCTGGACTCTGCTTTTCCTCGCCAGCTTTGGCATGTTATACTGGCAATTTGCACTGATGTTCAGCCAGTACTGGGCCTACCCCGTGGTCCTGACCATGTCCATGCATTCAGAGCCCAAGATGTTCCCAGCAATTACCATCTGCAACCTGGACCCGTACAGGTAACCCCGGCGCTCTCCTCGGCTGTTGTCGTGTCTCCATCACAGGGGTTCAGGAGAGGTCAGTAACCATTAGGTGACTGGAGGAGGCTGAAGGCAGAGGGAGGACTCTGCCTCACACAGGTGGAAAGGCGCTATGGTTATTTCCAAACTGGTCTTCAGATAAGATCTTGCTGGGAGTTGAGCAACAGCATGTAGCAGTTTGTTTTGTGTGTTGAGTCAGGATAGAGGGATCTCTGCCTGGTGCCCTGGTTCACGCTGCTGGCTGGTTTTGTGCTCTGATAGGAGCAGCCTTCCCCTGGAAAACACGGCTCCTGCCTGCATTCATGCTAACGGAACTGCCGATCTCTGGAACGATGCACGCTAGAGCTGACTCTGCTGGTGCTCTCGTACTGCAGAACGGCTTTAAGAAACGATATCGCTTCTCTGGAAGTCACCGTGGCTCTGCTTCTCAAACAAGGCTCACACAGTAGGGACAAGTTATTGAGAAATGTCAAATTACATAGTAAAGGAATCACGTAATTTCCTCAGAAGAGTTCACTGACTGACAGAAAGGCCAGTTTGTGCAGCTGATGCTGCACAGCTACAAGTTCTGAGGTTTTCTGGAAATGGGAGGCCCTAATAAATTAATTTATTGACATTAGATATAGCATAACTGCCAGCTTTTCTCACACAGACATCCAGGCCTGCAGCGACAAGGAGAGCAGCCTTTCACGGATAGCATAAAATAAAGTGCTTTTGTCCAATAGGCACGAGGATATTCACAAACAGCTCCTATTTCTGTTCCTTGCAGATTTGAGCTTGTGAGTGAACATTTGGTTCAACTGGATCACATGGCAGAGGAATCCCTTGCTTTTTTGTATGGCATCAACACATCAGCCAGCTTATTCCACGTCAACGAGAAAAACATCCACATAAAAGACTTGTCAAGCATGGGCAACCTCAGCAGATCGAGCTTCAAGCTGAGCCAAAACTTCTCACTCTTGAGGATGCCCAACCACAGTAAGAGGTCAGGGAAGAAGCAGTCCAACGTGGGCTTCAGGCTGGTGAGTGTGTGACCTCTTTGAGATTTTCCCTGGCTACAGACACGAGCAGCAAGGACGGGCTGCTCGCCAAGGGACAGGGGCAGAGGGGACGCTGCTGGAGGATAGGGCCCATCCCACAGTACCGGAGCAAGTGAGCAGGGGAAGCTCACAAACAGCCACCAGGTCCAGCCAAAAGTCGAGCTCATCAGGCAGATTCACAGGGATGACACAGGTTCGAGATCAGGCCCACTGGAGCAATGGGGTCCGTGGTGAGGCAGGAGCACAGCAGCAGCACAGCTGGAAAGCAGCAGCCCTCCAAGGGCTGAACTTCATCGAGCTCCTGGGCCCATGGGCAGAGGGTGTGTGTGGAAGACCCAGGTAAGGCTGTTCAGGGTCACTAAGGTCTAACAGTGCTCTCAGGGTCCTTACAAAGATCTCACAAGGTCCATTCAAAAAAAAAGAGTGAAAAATAGAGTTTCAGTGCTGTGTAATGACAGCTTGGGGGGTGTTTCAGGTGAGTCCATCCCAGCCTCTAACAGCTCACGGTGATTCTAGGATGCTTGTGAAGTGAAACAATAGCCACACCAATGACCTTACACAGACCTCCCACCTCTAAAGTCCTTCTGGCAGTGACAAATTCAGCAGAGAATTCTGTGGTCTCTGGACTCTTTGGACCCCTTTTTAAAAATACACAAAACATCCAGTCTTAGCAGGTGAGCCTAGAGATAGCAGAGAAACGTGCGAGGAGTTCCTCAGCGTCTCAGTGCTGCGGTCCCAGGGGAATGTTGCAGATGAAACGAAAGATGGCAATGACAAATCAAGAGGATGAATATGATAAATGTGTACCGGTGACTCTGGAGAAGACTTTGGAGATACAGGTCCTTCATATCAGAAACAGGGCTAGCGTAGCTCTCAGAGCAGAAGCTGGGAGAGGTTGTTGTGGTTTGAAAGACCAGCAATTTTTGCCTGATTGTTAGGATCCTGCCCTGTCCTGAGGTCTTTCCACCAGGCACACTTCCACCAGAATCTGTGGGTGTTCACCTCTCTAAGGCCTGAGTAAGAATAAAGAGAGCATCTCAGGACTTGATTCATGGGCTGTAGAGAATTCCCACCAGCCCTGTCCTTCCTTCTCCCAGGGTACCTGAGTTGGGATGTCTGCTCACTCCTCCTGCCCCCTTCCCCTGCGCTCATTCCCCTGAGGTGAAGCAGCACACCTAAAATTCAGCTTCAGGGAGAGGAGGTGCTTAGCACATAACTAGATGACCTCAAGAAGTCCCTTCCAACCACAGCTCTTCTGTACTCCTGTGATAACTAAAATGATCAGAGACTTCCCTTTCTGAAAAAAGAGAGGTTCCCTCTGTCCCTATATCCAATATTGCCTTTACCCCCTGATCTCTGCTACCTTTCGGCTGTCATGTCCTGCCTGTACTGCATGGCTCCCTCTTCTCTTCTTCCAGTGCAATGCCACAGGTGGGAATTGCTTCTACAAGACTTATTCATCTGGCATGGATGCAATTCTTGAGTGGTACAGGTTTCACTACATGAATATCATGTCCCAGCTGCCAGTTATAATCAACATTTCTGATCATGAGGAGCAGATAGAGGATATGGTCTACTCCTGTCAGTATGATGGGGAGCCCTGCAGACCCAGGTATGTCACTTCTTGAGGAGCTAATTGTGATTTC
>NW_010414479.1:18893-19101 GCF_000710305.1 Buceros rhinoceros silvestris
AGCAGGACTCAAGGACTTGGGAGACTGACCCTGAGCCTGCACTTTCAGGCAGTGCAGGCGCTGCACCCCATGGCGCGCTGCACCCCATGGCGCGCTGCCAGGCTTAGCCCTTGTTGGAGATCTGGCTGAAAGCAAGAACAGCCTTCCGTGATCGGAGCGTGGGGCTGGGGACCTAGAAATCCACGTTGTAGCAGTCCTTGTCTGCAGT
>NW_010414479.1:19285-24476 GCF_000710305.1 Buceros rhinoceros silvestris
TGTATGTACACCACACACAAGATACACAGAGGTGAAGGTATCGCTTCGCTCATTATTAAAACCTCTCAAAATCTCTCTTGATTTCAGTGACTATGTTCACTTTCACCACCCGGTCTTTGGAAGCTGCTACACTTTTAACAGCAAGGGAACAGACCCGTTTTGGACAGCTACAAAACCAGGAATTCCTTACGGTATGTTACTTGGCAAAGGGTGGGAAGAAGAGCCGAAGTTAATATACTTTGTCTATGGATTAAATGTCTTCTCTACACACAGCCCCTTCTTCTAGTCTGAGGCACAAATTATGTATTTGCTCGCTTCACTAGCCAGGCGTGTGAGCTGGCCATATCCACCATACCTTAATCTATAGCTAGCAGAATGTGACCGGGGTTTGCAAGCAGAGTATTATTACCGTTTTGGAACAGGCTGGTGCAGTTGCCTCCTGACTGCTCACCAGACCTGTAAGGGAAAAGAATGGCTCTTCTGTGGTCTACAACAGCAATCCGATCAGTGTTGAGAGTTCAAGGTGCAGTGGTGTTCCAGAGTACGTGGTTCTATGCTTCCCTCTGCTTCGGTTTGCAGGACTTTCCCTCATCCTGAGAGCAGAGCAGAAGGATCACATCCCCCTCCTGTCTACAGTAGCAGGTGTGAAAGTGATGATACACAACCACAACCAGACACCGTTCCTCGAGCATGAAGGCTTTGACATCAGGCCAGGCATCGCGACCACCATAGGCATTCAGCAGGTTAGCCACCAGCTCAGGAGCGTTGTTTCTTTTCCTTCTGATTGCAGAAAGTCATGAGGAGCTGAACACTGTGACTGACCCGTGCAACGGACTGCTGGGACCCTGGTGTTCGCTTCTTGGCCCTTTCTCTCGTCACTGCTCTGGTTCCCCTGGGTGAAAAACTATTTCGAGTGCTCAAGTGGCCATTTGGTTCTCAATACCCTGGGGCCTGGTTAAAGCTCCTAATCATTCAGGGCTCTTCTCTGTGTCCGCAGGATGAGGTGAATCGCCTGGGTGGCAATTATGGGAAATGCACGACTAACGGCGGTGATGTGAACGTTAAACTCCTGTACAACAACTCCTACACCCTGCAGGTATCGTCAGAGCGGCTGGCCGAGGCCCCAGTGTATTCGGAGCGGATGAATAGCAAAGCAGTCCTACCTCACTCTGCAGAGGGCTTTTACAAATCACCAGGGGCATTGCTGGAGAGAGCAGAGAGATTTGTGCCCCTCTGAAAAGAAGCTCTTGAACAGGGTGTTGTAACTTGGAATGTATTTCACCGAGTCGGGGATACTCAGTCCCAGACACTGGGGCTCTTCCCTCCCTGTAACATACGAGAGGTCAATGAGCCAGCCAAGGCAGACGGACTCCTCCAGTAGGACATTCTTGGGCCATCAGGTCATTATTTGTGCAAGTAGTTGCTCCTGGCTGTAGATGTTTGGGCTGTTTAACTGAGGTGGATGTTACTGGCATAATGAAAAATGAAGCGGGGGAAAATTCTATCTCACTGAGTTCAATACTATTTTCAGAGGTGAAAACAAGGAATAAAAGGTGAAAACCTTTTGCACCATCATGCTCTAGCAACGGCTGGTGTCTTTTTGCAGTAACAACATCTGTATGTTGTCTCCTAGCAGCCGCATGCTACTGACTGAAGATTCAGGCATTTGAGAATTTCTGGCTTCTCCAATCTTGGGCACTTCTTTATTTTCCAGGCCTGTTTGCACTCCTGCTTTCAGCACATAATGGTTAAGAAATGTGGCTGTGGCTACTACTACTACCCGCTGCCTCCTGGTGCCGAGTACTGCGACTACAACAAGCAGCCTGCGTGGGGTAAGAGCAGGAGGCTGCTGTCCTTGTCGGAGGGGAGCACCTTCCTAACAGTGGCTGCTCAGGGGACTCCTTGAACCTTAGACTCCTTAGACCTCTGCCCTTTCACTTGGTGCTTCTTCCCTGCTGAGGCTGTTTCCTCGCATCGCTGAACCCAGCCAGGTCGCACCTTCTGTGTATTGATGGGATATCAAGTTAGCCCATAAAAAATCTTGATGCTATCAAGCATCCCTCTATTAAGGACATTAATCGGGTCAGCATCCTTCATGTTACCAGTATTGGTGGCTGTGCTGGTGTAAGACAAAGCTCAGAATAACTTCTCTGGGTTTTCTGCTGGCCTATCCTCAGCAGGTCCTTACTGGGAAGGCACCTGCAGTGCACACAGGGGATTAGCTTGGCCACCTGGAACCATTCCCAAGGGAGCATCTCTCATCCAGGAGAGGGCTCTGGGAAGGCCAGGGGAGGGCAGAGGTGTTGGTAGCCTTCCCTCCCCCGAGGAAGTGTCTGACTGTGTTCCTCCCATTTCTTTCACCAGGTCACTGCTTTTACCAGCTGTACAAGAGGCTCAGAAACCATCACCTGAATTGTTTTGACCAGTGCCCCAAGCCTTGCCGGTAGGTCCCAAAAGTAGAGAAAAGAAAAATAAAATTAAATAATAAATAAAAAAAAAAACAGCTTGCAGAGGGAAATCACACCAGTAGGCAACTTAGTCAGAGATTTGTGGACCAACTGGATGACTGAATTCTGGCATTTTCTGAACCAGAGATTTCAGTTTGATGTTTGAACCCCAATGCTGAGAAAGAAAAAAGATGAGAGCACCCAACAAAATAAACAAGAACTTTGAGTATGTGTGACAGCAGAGAGGGGAAATTGTTTAATCGCACAAAAATGTTTTACTAAGCCCAAACCAAACTGTCTTTGTCATTTTTCAGTCTATATTACTTTTCTTGGGTCACCTTTTTTAGTGTAGGTCAATTTCCAAATGGAAATACATAATTTGAAAGTAGAATCTAAAATATTTTGGTTTTAAATGCATCAAAGGAAAGTTGTCAGGGTTTTGAAACCGTTCTGGTTTTCCTCCTGCCCTGAACATTTTTCAGGCAACCTCTGGGTTTATTTTCTACGCTGATTTACAAAGCTTCTTCCAAGATTCTCAAGGCCTGCCCCCAGAGGGTTCTGCCTTGGGCAATTAGCACTGTTAAACTCCTCGTGTGTTCACTTTTAAATGCCAAGAGTCATAGTGATGTCAGTCTGTGTTTCTGTCTCGCCAGGGAATCCCTGTACAAGGTGTCTGCTGGGACAGCCAAATGGCCATCGGTGAAGTCTCAGGTAGTCCATACAGACAGCTGCTGGGTTTGAGGGGATGCTGTCTTTACTGTGGCTGTTGGAACATGCACGTTAAGGGTGAAAACAATGACTCAGGCAGCAGCAAGCCAAGTGGCAAATAAAGCAAACTGGTCCAAAACCTGGGCCCTAGGGGATGACCCTGTAGTTAAGACGCCAGACGAAGGTGCTGGAGAGGTGCAGTCAGCTCCAGTTCTAATCCAAACTCCCTCGTGACCTTAAGCAACTCACCTCACTGCTGAGTCCCCACCTACAAAGCGGTGTTAACTTTCTGTTTCCAGTGGGTGTTGTGGTGTAGCAACTCACTGATGACTGTTTGTGAGGTGCTGCCGGGCTGCAGTGGGAACGGTGAGTCAGTCGGTGACCTCTTGCCGTGCCTCGTGTTCGGCTGGTAATGGGCATTCGGGCTGTACCACCAGGTAATGACTTCATGTGAAACAGCCACTGCTTTTTAAAAGAGGAGATTACTCGGTGGGCTTGCCATTAAAGGCAGAATTTGGGAACCAGAATACCCTGCACACCTAAAATATCCCCGTGTAATTCCTTGCTCTTCTATAGCTACACTCGAAGGCTGTCACTGTCTGTTATAAGCCAGCCAGTTACATCCTTTTTTATTGTTTGCAACAGCCGTTGTATTGCTTATGAAATCTACATTTACAAAATATTAAACATGCAAAACCTCGGGAGTCAGGATTGCCGGTAACGTACTTGTACTCTGCCGCAGGACTGGGTCCGCCAAGCTCTGCGGCATCAGAACGGATATAACTCTACCAGCCACAGGTCAGTCGCTGCGGGAAGGAGCTCCTGTAAAACGGTGGATTAACTCGTCATCTTGCAGAGTTTGTAGGTGTTAGACTGGAAAGGGAGGACAAGAGATAAATGTAAAGGTCACCCCAAAAATTTCCCTCACAACGCTGTAAGACAGTCACTTCTGTAACCTGTTTCCACGCTCTTGTTAAAGACCCTCAGGAGGGAAGCTTGAGGGGGCGGTGAAGGCTGTTGCCTGGTACTCACCATGTAACAGGAGCCCAGAATGCCAGCAGGAGAATGACGCGTGGCCACCCCACCGTTGCTAACTGCTCCCTTTCTCCAATGCAGGAAGGACATTGCCAAGGTGACTATCTTCTACCAGCAACTGAACTACCAGGCTGTGAACGAGTCTCCTTTACTCACAGTAGGTTGCACTACATCAGCTCCATGTCATAGCCCTGTGACTACCTGTCATAGCCCTGTGTATGGTTGGAGGATTATTTGCAGCCCCCAGGATGGGATGGGATTATTCTTCTTAAGGAGGACACTTGAAAATGTCACATTTTCAACAGTGACACAAAACGAGACCTGTCACGTTGGCAGAGCTCGGCTGTGTTTGATCAACACAACCCTTTGATTCTTTCCACAGGAGAACCTGCTGCTGTCCAGCATGGGGAGCCAGTGGAGCCTCTGGTTCGGATCCTCCGTGCTGTCTGTAGTTGAAATGTTTGAGCTGCTTATAGACACGCTGGTCTTGTCTCTCCTCTTCTGCTACCAGAGGTTCAGGGCAAAGAAGACGTTGAAAGTAGCTCGCACTCCTACTGTTCCCAGCGTGAGCCTGACCCTAGAAAACTACCGAGTTGTGCAAGAAGAAGCTGGAAAAGGCGATAGTTCTGCTCACGCTCAACGTTCTGGAGTGACTATTGCCGTGGACAGCAGTGTCCTGCATCTCCACCCGCGCTCCAGCAAGCTGGAAGTGCCAGAGCTGTGCCCAGATGTGGTGCTGAATGGGTTTAGACACACGAAGGACAGCTCTGTGGAAGGGGAACGGAATAGCTAAGGACACGGTCCTGTGCAGAGTCGTGGGAGGCTTGAAACGCCCCTAGTGCTGAGGGGCTGTCAGAAGGGTCGGAGACAGAACCGTTCTGGATCCCCGATGGGTGAGCAGCTAAACACCGCGCTGCTGAGCCTGGCAGCCCTCCTCTGAGGTCATGAAACCGCGCGTGTCACGGGTTCAGGCATCCTGTGACGCCCTTTTGTTCCTGCTG
>NW_010414479.1:24645-30377 GCF_000710305.1 Buceros rhinoceros silvestris
TGCTGCTCCCCGGGACAGTGCTGGAGTCCTCAGAGGAACCTCTTCATGGCTTTTAGATTTTAAACCCCTGTGAGGAAACCAGCCCATGGCTTCAGACGGGCCCGTCCACATTTCACACATACTCAGGAGGAAAGTCAGCCTGGCTGTTCACGGAAAGGTTTGCAGCGGAGGCTCCTGTCAGTCAGTGTTGTCTTAAGGGTGACAGAGCGGGGCTGGACAAGAGGTGGCCCTGGTGACACCCCTCGGTCCTTTACCGGCTGTGTTCTGAGGACAGTGCACAGAACACTGCTGCTGAGATGCTGTTAGACGTAACCCAGCGTGTCTGAAATGAGACCTCGAGGAAAGGAAGGAAGACGTGGGGCTGGGGAGTTCTCGCTGTCACAGATGAAGCAGCTGGTTTATTTAGAAGGTTAAAACAATGCTGCGTTTTTGTTGCAGTCTGTTTCTAAAGAGAGACGGTTTAATGTTAATATTTGAGAGTAACGTATGTGTAGGTGAAATCAGACGTTTATTTTTGATGACGATGTTTGCACAGGAGCATTTTCCTCTGTTACAGTCTTGTTCGTGGCTTTCTGGAGAAAACAAGAGTTACCACGAAACCATCAGGCTTTGTTTTGTAACTTTTTTAAATAATAAAATGCTCTGAATACGGACTGTGATGGGGGTTTGTATTGACTTGGTTTTGCCTTCAGCTGCTGTTTGGGTTTGTTACTGCCTAATTGTCATTTCTGAGGGCTGGCTCTGGAAAAGCCTGTCTCAGAATGTCCAGACCTGGCTTGCAGAAGCCAAAACGCATTGGGCCAAATCGGGAAACGAGTCACAGTGGACGCTCGGAACTGCCAAACTTGTTACCACCGGGACTAAGTGGGAAGGCGAAAGGTTAGCTAAGAGGAAAGAGATGAAAGAATATTTATACTGGTCCCAGTGCACAAAAAAAAAAAAAAAAAAAGAACAAAACCCCTATTTGAAATGACATTGCAAGAAAAATAATTTTTCCGGGCCCCAAGCAAAAAAAAAAAAAAAAAAAAAAAAGGAAAGAAGAAAGATCACTGCAGAATCCAGGAGGAGCCGATTTTGGGACAGGGGAGTGCAGGACCAAGGACCAAGTGGCAACGTCTCGTCTCGTGGTCCGACTGGGAGCAAGAGGGATGTGGCGATACAGGACAGGGATCTGCTGGCGGGGGTGTCTGCTTCGGTGAGCGCACGTGCAGACCCAGCAGAGCAAGGGGTGCTGCAAGGCAGGAGGAGATGCCCTGGCAGCGCGGTGTGCCAGTGGGCAGGGAGTGCCTGTGGTAGTGCAGAGACACGAGACAGGAAGGGCAGACAGCTGTGGGGTTCACTGTGGGAGAGGGACACGGGGAAAATGCGCTTCGCAGCTCCTTGTGCCAACTTTCAGAAGCATCAAACGGTGGTTCCTAAGCTAGGGGAAGCGATAGGTGCCCGGCTGAAGGTAGCTTAGAGCAATGTTCTCAGAGGACGTGCACTCATCCTCAGCTTAGCTCCCTCTTTGTTACAGAACATTCCCGTAGCCCGCTCTGGCTGAGAAATCAGCCGTACAAATTCTTCATGAGGGTCATTCCTTGGTGAATCCGTCACGGCAATCCCCGTCCTATGTGGAGCTCCTTGCAGCTGAGATGTGCGTTTCCATCAAGGAGCAAAAACTGAGGCACGAAGGGGAGTTGCTGTTACAGTCGGAATCTCACAGTGATGCCACAGAAAGGTGTGATCCAGAGTCCCAGCTCCCTACTCCAGCTGCCAGCCTGCTGTTCGTCCCTGACAGAAAGCTGCCAGGACAGCGTCACTCTCACAGAAATCAAAGCTAAGAGCAGCAAAGGCAGCAGGTTGGTTTGAGTCCCTCTCCTGCTGCAAGATCTCGCCTCCTGGCACCGCCCCGAGGGTCCCTGCGTCTGTGACAGCCTGTGAAAGCCACGTTCTGGGGCTGGGGAGGGAGATGTCTGGGGTCTCTCTGCGGAGGAGCCAGAAGGGCTGAGATGTTGTTAAGCTGCCACGTTGTCAGTGCGTTTCATCAACAGCACCAATGAAATCAGAGCGTGTCTTAATCAAACAGGAGAGCTCCAAGAGAGCGAGAATCCCGTGTCCCTTGGAGAAAAGCTCACTGAGTTTCCTCTTTCCATAAACCTGTGCCAGATCAATTCCATGTTTAAAACCTCCTCATGCTAAAGTGCTTCACTGGCTGGTAAAGAGCCAGAGCCAGAAAGAAGGAGGAAATGTGTGTGAATTCACCAGAGAAATCCTGTCTTTATTCTCAGTTCATAGATAACTGTTTGCATGGGAGATTTTTTCACTCCCACCTCTTCAGAAAAACACATTTCTTCTGCCGTAAGATATATTACATTTCAGCCCGTCATAGCTTATACGGACCAATCTGACAGCACACTTCATGACGCCGTGGTCCCTCTACCGGTATAGCCCACCCACAACCCGTTACTGGTGTTGGTAACCACGGCATACGGTCACAAAAATGACAAAACCCCTCTGCAAGCCATGCCTGGCGGGAGAGAACGGCTCTGCGAGCAGCAGGGTGCAGGGCTGGATGGCGACAGAGAGCCCCCGAGGGGAAGGGCTGGAGTCTGCTCGCAGCGTGAGCAGCTCTGTGGAACCAATATTACACTTGACGTGTCCTGGGCGCCCCTTCTCCTTGGAGAGGATGGGGGGGTTCTGCGTGCGGAGGGTCTCGTGCCATGGGGAGTTGCATCCCGTCGCCGTTGCCGGAAGCTGGTGATGGCTCAGGGCACGGCGCTGGCTGCGAAGGAGCCCCACGGCCTCAGAGCAGCACCACGGAAGGTCTGCGACATTCGCCTCGCCAGGGTTTTCAGAGCGCTCCAGCCTTGGTCTGGCGCTGGTACCCTCAGGGTCAGCACCACCAACCTGTGCTTCCCATGGCTGCAGATCAGACGCTGGTGCCTGGTACACTCAGGAAGGGGAGATGGTGCCACAACAGCACCGTGGAAGGGGCAGCGAGGGCCAAAAGAGCAGCTGAACTCACTTCAGGCTGCATCAAGGTACTGCCTGGCATGGGACCTCAGCCTGGAGCCTGAAGGCACATCCATTCCGGAGCCACCACCGGAAGGTCTGTCACCCCCCCGGGCAGGGCACAAGAGCAGACACCGGGGAACATTCGGGTTTCTGGCAGAAGCGTGTCCGAGCAGAAGACGCCTGTGCCAGCAGCTAACACCCGCCCAGACGGATCTGCCGTCCTGCACCCACAGAGCTCGGGCAGCCCAGAGCTCGACCTTCCCGTGGAAGGTTCCAGAACAGGGAGGGGGAGGAGGGGGCTATCTGCAGGAGTGGCTGAAATGGAGGCTCCTCCTTCTGAGTTCCTCCGGGTTGTTCGAAGCCATGTGAGAGAGCTCCCGGAAGATGTGCAGGTAGGCGGCATCTCCTGCCGAAACACACAGGAAGAGGCATTAGTCCCCAAGGTCTTGCTGGCCAGCGTTCAGCCAGGACAGTGGGAAGGGAATTCGCTGGCTCTCTGGCCTCGCCTCTGGCAGCCAGACTTCTCAAACACACAGGAAGAGGCATTAGTCCCCAAGGTCTTGCTGGCCAGCGTTCAGCCAGGACAGTGGTGATTGATTGCGCTGGCTCTCTGGCCTCGCCTCTGGCAGCCAGACTTCTCAGAGCTCCTTGTGGCAGGTACAACATGAGCCCCCCGTCCCTAAACAATCCAACCTGCCGAAGGGCACTGTCAGGTGAGGACAGCTCTCCATCACAGCTGACTCAAGGGCCCGTTCAAACCCCAAGTGAAGGCAAAGAGTTCAGGTGTCCCAGCAGCGCTTTTGTGATAGAGTCTCCCTTGATGCAGGAATGGTTTCAGATTTATGCTGCAATTCTAGAGATAATTAGGCACCCGCATCCCATTAATTGTATCTCTGCTTGTATGTTTGCTGCTTGGTGCTCTAAGGCAATTTTTGCCACCAACTGGGCTACTGAGTTCACCTTTACCTGGTGATGAACCCGCATAGCCACAGGGGAAGAGGTAAGTGAACGAGCCCAGGCATTCACCTACGCAGGAGCAGCTACCTTGAGTCCTTGTGCCCTTGGTTTGACAGAAGACATGTCCTGGAGAGACCCTGGGGGTGTAGAGCCACAGCCCCAAGGCACATCACCTGGCAGTACGGGTGCAGCGCAGAGGGAAGAGAAAAGCTGATGCAAAAACTTGGTTCCGCAAAGCCAAGTCGACAGCACAATCCAGTGTAACCTCCTGTTGCCTCTGCTGGGGAGAATGGTCTGAGTGAGCACATCCAGCAGGCTGAGAGGGGACAGAGAGCCCGCAGCTGCCCCTGCTCGCCTGGCAGTGCTCCCACCCTGCAGCATCCTCCAAGCAGCAATCCTCCGGCTGCTCCGTTGACACAAGCTCTCAGGACAGGTCCCTCTGTGAACGCAGCATCCTCTTCCACCCCAGCCCATGGGCGAGCACACCGGGATGTGAGAATTGTCTTTGTTCACTGTATGAAGCGTGCAGCCCAAAATTTTGAGGATCGTGGTCTTCAGCATCATCCGCATGCAGGTGGCAAAGCCCTTTGACAGGAGCCTCACCATCAGACAGGCTTTGAGCAGGATCATCGACTTTCAGGCACAGCAACGCTCAGGAAACGTACGGGTTTGTGCCTGCTGCAAAACCGACTTGACCTACCTGTTAGCTTCTCGTTACCGTCACCTGAGCCCCTCCTGGACTGGTGGCACTCAGCCTGTAACACCCCCACCCTTACACACCACATAGCAAACAGGCAGCTTTTCTGAGGGCAGCGAGGACCCATCTCCCCAGGGTTTACTTTGAATGAGTGTGCTGTTGAGTTGCTAAACACACCTGGCAGCAACAGGCAAGCGAGTGCTGGACAGGCTGAGTGCTGGTGTAGAGACGAGGTAACAGCCACCCCTTCTCTTTGGGCCTGACTTTGCTTCAGCACCAGCGGGATGGTGTCAAAGTGTAGCAGGACAGAGAAGCGCTCTCACCTCCAGCCAGGAGCCTGAGCACGTTGGTACAATCACGAACACACCCCTGTTCCAGGAGCTCCCTAACCCTCCTGCACGCTGGTAAAGTACGTGTTCTAGCAACACTCAGATATAATTCCCATTACAGTAATCCTACTGTTGTAGGAAAGTATTAGTCCCAGATTTCTGAAGATATTTAAGCATTTAATCCTCATTAACTAAAGAAAGAGACAGTCTTTGGGAGATCTGGGGCTCTGTAATCGCATTTCGGTCTTCAGCGTACTTATCCCCGAGGCTGGGTGAGGGCCGTCTCCACTGCAGCCCGGCAATGGGAAGGCGGTAAAATAAAGGGGTGGCAGCGGGAGTGGGTAACAGGGCAGGGAGCAAATCAGAACTCCCATGCTCTGCGCTCTTAAATCTACTCTCCTTCCATACATGCCTTAAATGACGGCAATGCTCCTGATTTCACAGCATCCTCCCTAACTCCTTCGCTGAGTTCGCGAGCCGGATTCATGAACCGGGATCCCGGATTCATGAACCGGGATCTGTTTGTCCCTCCAGCAGAAAACAGAAGCGATTCACAACTCTGGTTTTCTGCATTTGTTTTCCAGACTACGTGTGAGAGAAATCACGAAGCCAGGCCAGTCTGTCTTTGCTGCTGCTGCTTTTATTTTTCTGCCAGAGACAGACGGTACCGTCAGGGGAAGGATTGCACTGGGAAACGGCGGTCCACGGGCAGGAGACTGGGATTTTTATCTAGTGCACGGTCTCCCTTTACA
>NW_010414479.1:30558-37038 GCF_000710305.1 Buceros rhinoceros silvestris
CTGGGAACCGGCGGTCCACGGGCAGGAGACTGGTATTTTCATCTAGTGCAAGGTCTCCTTTACCAGACCGCCAGCAGCAGGGCTCGTGACATACCACGCCTTAACTGACTCAGGAACTCTGAAGGGACATGAATGGGTGGGTAGGGAGGGGGGTGAGCTGAGCCCGTCACCTTTACCCCAGCCTTCTCCCAAAGCACCCTGAAATCACAAGACAGCGACACAGAAACCCAAAGAAAAATGCAGAGTATTTCTGTGGCATTCCAGTCTATTTGCTGCCAGGAAACTCAGGCTCCGGGTTGCAGAGGAGAGGAAAAAACAGGTTAAAAGGGGATGGTTTTCTAGGTCTAGTTAACACAGGCAACAAGGCAAGAAACCCTACTTAAATAAATCAAGCCGAAGGAGGAGGAGGGAAGGAGTTTATCTAGATTTTTATTAACAGTGTTTCAAGAGACAATAGAAGAGAAGGGAGAGGGAAGAAAGGCAGACACCACAGCAACAGTTTTAAAATTGTACAAAGAGAATAACATACAGAATATCTGGTTCCATAGTTACAGTCAGTACAGGCGGTGGAGGGAAGGGGGAAGTAAAAAACGCGTTACAAAGTGGTACTGAAAGCAGGCAAGTGAAGGAGGTTAAGAGGTTACAGCGTATTTACAGCACGTGCCAGCCCCGGGTCCAGTGCCCAGCCCTTCGCTGTGGGACGGGGCCGGATGCATCAACAACGGAGCAGCTGAGACCGGGCAGAGAGCTTTCTCTGCGCTGTTCAGAGAGGAGGGGCTGGGGGCCTTCGCCAGGAAGAAGCTGGCTGGACTTGCTCGTCCCAAGGGCTTTCGCTCCCGCTGCCAGCCTGCGTAACCCGACAGCAAGAAACGCTCGCTCTGCTCCCGGCATTCCGCAGCCACGGGTCTCTCGTAGAGGGCTCCCAGGACGGGGAATCCACGCTAACGGGGAGGGACTAAGTCAGGTTTACTGCTCCACTGGCAACCCGAGGGCAACCACCCGGCTCCTCCCAACATGTCACGTACTGGAGCACAAGGACCTACAAACTAAACACGCTCCTTCGTTGTCCTCGCTGCGAGGAAGGCGCGAAGTGCTGAGATGCATCTGTGGAGCAAGCGCTCCTCCTTTGGCCAGCTTCTCCAGCCACTGCTGCACTGGAGACACACATGGTCCTCCTCGTGCCTTGGGACCTCTCTCAGCTACTTCCTCGATCCCTTGTTCCCTCCCCGTATCTCTTCAGCTGCCCTGCCTTCCCAGTAACAGCGCTGGGGGCTCAGCTCAGCAGGGGTGGAACCCCAGCCCACACGCCCTGAATCACTTCCTATGGAAACAGCACTCTATATCGTGGAACCTCAAAAAAATAAAAAAACAAACCCTAAATCTTGTTTCTTCAGACTCCCCCCTCTCTTGCTTAGCCACCTCTTCCCCACACGCTCTCACACACACGTGCACTCACACAGACGCTTGTCACCAGCTACCCGACAGACTAATGTCACACTGAATCCGCGCATCCCGTCCTGTCTTTGGTTGAAAGCAGTAACGCTCGGGCAGTGAGGAGAGAGAAGTGGGTTCAGGGGCGGTCGAGCAGCGCGGGAACAACACAGCGGTTCCGCCGTGGGCAGCGGCTGCGTGGTGGCCACCGGGACAGGGAGTTAATCAGTGCATTTCTTCAGGAGGTCCTGGTTTTCTCTTGCATAAATAACGGCCATCTTCGCCAGCCAGAGATCGTGCCGATCTCTTTACGCTGATCAGTCTCAGCCCGTCAGATCTTTTTCTCTAGAGACATCAATTCTTTCAATCCCCCTAGACTGCTCCAAGGAATTTCACATTGCAGAGACCATCTCAGAGACAATAATATTAAAATAACCTGAGGCTTCCCTGGGTGACGAGTGGAGAGGGAACACAGAGGGTATCGTCTCAACTTGCCAGCAACCTGAATTCATCCCATCTGGAACCAGAGACACGTGGCAGAGCCCAAAGAGTCAAGCCTCGACTACCTGTCCAGGCACTTGGTTACAGGGTTGGCTCCAGCCACACAGAAGCTGGGACAGGTATATAAATATTTACCCAGATCTCAAAAACTCAAAAGCTGCCAGAATCTGCATGGCTGAGGTGATGGTTTGGGTCCATTTGGGTTTGGACAGTGCCTGGCATGTTGCTTTCTAGACAAAGGCAAACCTCTTCATGTTAACTGTGGCTGCAGCCAAGTTACTGTTAAATAAATAACACACACCCCTCAAAAAAAAAAAAAAAAAAAAGAGGAAGAATTAAAGTAGATTCGGCATTAGATATTTCAAACAAGATTGTACCACAAATACAGCTGTATTTGAAGAAGGGGAAAAAAAGCAAGTGTTCAATATTAGTCTATTAGTCTTCCCTGGAGCCTGGCTGGCCATTTACTTCGCTGAAAACAAGTTTTCTGTACAACTTCCCCATTCTCCCTGCCAAACTTCTAAGCATACACACACACACACCCCCCAATCAAAAAAAACCAACCCCAAACAAATAAACACAGAAAACATTGAGAAGTGCCTCCTTAGCATTTTTTTCCCGGAGAACCTTTTTGTTTTAGAAACTGCACAATGTACTGAAGTGTTTGATTATATTTCAAACTAGGGGCATTTAATGCCTCATGATCTGTGTAGCGAAAATAGAAAAGTGGGGGGGAAGGAAAATTGAGGGGGGAAAAAAGGCAGGTTTTGAAAAATATTCCCTAACAATGCTACAAAAAATCCTGACATTAAATACAGATAAACTGTATTGAATAAAAATTGCACTAGTCCTCTGGGCACATCAATAATAAATTAAATACTTAAACAATTTCACCGATTAAAAAAGACAGCACAAAATCCATAACAAAAGAACATAAACCCCCCCAATACTGTATGTAGGAAAAGTGCACAAAGTTGCTTTATACATTGAATCTAAATAAAGTACCAATACATGTTAAATAGATAAATTGTCTTGCAAGACGCTGCTTTTTGCATCAGTATTTACATATGCTTTAACTTCACGCACTTCAGCAGTGAGTCTGAGCTTCAATGGACCGAACTGTACAGGATTTGTGTCGTGTTCGCAGGAGCCGCTAGTGCCGACTGTGAAATAAAACGAGCCGCCGTGGAAGCCGTGTCTCCAGTTCCCGTTGGCTTGCAGAAAGGATCAGTCCTAGTTCTACCTTCTCAGAAAAAGCTGGAAAACCAGCTGGGATGGTTTAAGTTGCTGTACATGTAAAAACCGTTGCTAGACACTGACCACGCCGACAGTCATTAACAGAGCAGGACCATGGCAGCGGAGAAACATCTGCTTCACCTGGAGATCTCCGAAGTACCCTGAAAGACGGCAGCTTTGCTTCAGCGGGGCCTTTTTCCAGGCACGGGCACAACCTGAGGGGACGTCCGCACTGACAGATGTCTCCGTTTGGTGCAGATCGGTACAAAGAGGAGACAGGATTATCCCAGAGTTCACTACAGAGAACATCTGTTCCTGCCCTGGGAAGCAGAGTGAGTTCTTGGCTGCACCCTGGCTCCTGTCTGGATGCTGCAGGGTGACCTGCACGATGTGACCACAAGCAGCGGACAGTCCTGCTGCAGGCGGACGCGCGGCTGAAGGGCGTTGCTGTATTGCTGGCAGGCTCAGCACCACCACGCATCGCACTGGACAACAGCGTCCAACCCCACGCGAGCTCTGCCCAGAGCAGGGGCTGTCTCAGACCACCGATTTGCTGCTGACCCCGCTCAGGCTGACAGTATCGCCACCACCAGCTGCAGAGTGCGGGGGCTCGAAGGGGTGTCAAACGGGGCAGCGACACACCAGTGTCAGCACCACCCTGCGTGGCGGGGGAGCCCATTCGCATTCAGGGTGACGCGGACCAGAAAGAAGACAAAGTCCAATGCAAAAGCCTGCTCAGAGAAGAGCTCAGAGGGAGTGTTGCCCGGTCAAAGACTGCAGGAGAGTTTCAGACCAGGCACTGAAGAGTTAAGAAGGCAGGATGCAAGGAGCGCCCTCCCCTCCAGCCCAGGCAGGTGCACCCAAGCCAGGAGTCACCCAGCCCAAGCGCAGCAGCAGGTTGCGTGCAGAGCACCAGCCTCCCAGGACAGCAAGAGCAGGGTGATGGAGCCAACACCATGAAAGGCATTGCCAGTGATAAAAAGGCTGATGGGGCCAAGCTCATTAATTTTTATTTTTCAAGACTGACGGAAGGAGATCGCATATTACTTCGGGAAGCACAAGAGGCCCTGGGGCCAGATTTTGCGCTGCCGTTGGTTGATCTGCAGCAGTTTCAGCACAGCCACCACAACCGTTTCAGATTCACAGGAGACCACCGGGACCGAGATCTGACCCCAGCACTTGGTACCATGCACATCCCAAAGGTCCAAAGGGAACGGGAATGAGAAAGCCACAGGACAACGAGGGATTCAAGACCCAGACTGCAGAGAGGGAAAACTGTGGCCTGGCTGCAGCAAAACCTGGGACAGCCCTTCCCTAGGGAAGCAGGGACTGTCCCTTGAACCAAGAGGACGTCCTACTAGAGACTGAGTGGAATTTGTTCCACTTCTAGATGTGTGAGCAGACACTGAGTGCTCTTGGTACGGGCTCTGAGGGCAGCAACTTGAGTGAAGAGCTGGACCACTGTTGCTTCAGTGTCTGAGGACACAATTAGACACCAGAAACAAAGCTGCCAAGGTTTAATCCACTAAGGGCTGCAGCCACTATAAAAAAAAAAGTAGTCAAACATGTACTGGATGACAAATAATGGGATTGTGTACCACTGCTGATGTAATGCTGGAGGATGGTGAAGTCCACCTGGTCTCCTCATGCTCCCTGAGATCTCGATGCCCTCGAGATCCCAGCACTATCCATAAGGCACTGTGGCCCAACCCAGAGCCAGCAGCCCAGGCAGGCTCAGCTCCAGCCACCACCCACGAGTCCCGAAAAGCTCGGATGACAATTGCAGTCGAGGGCATTCTGAAGAGGCTCTGACGGGAGCACGCCCCACTCGGCAGCCAAACTCCCAGTGGTCCGCACGCTCTGCCAGCCCTCCTGAGGCAGGATCACACAGCTGCAGCGTGTCACAGAGCTTCTGCTGCGTGATCCCCCTAACAGAGTCCACAAACACAGCGATGAAGGAGAAACATACTCCCCCACTCCAGCAAAGAATAATACAAGAAAAAGGAAAGAAACAAGAAGATTCTGCCGACCATTGGAACTGGGGAACTCAAAGCCCCTGGGCCAGCTGCCAATGCCCTACTCACACGCGGGGGGAGAGCACAGAGGGATACACATGCAAGTAGAATTCTCCTTCGCAGAGATGCCAAGTCAGAAATCTGAAGTGACCAGGAAACAAAGTGATGCGCAGTTCGGCGGCACCGTGCAGCCAGCTGTGCAGGCAGCGGCAGCTGGACGAGGCTTTTCTTCCCTGACGCAAAGCCTGTCGCCAGCGACAAGCTTCTCCCAGCCTCAAAAAAATGAGCACGGCTGCTTCTGTAGCAGTGTGCAGATTGCATCTTGGCCCAGGAAGCAGGCGAGCTATGGCTTTGACCAGCTAACCACTGAGGGCAAAAAAAGGGGAGCGTGGGTGGTAAAGTCCTGAGAGCAATTCAGGTGAGGAGCTGTCGCTCTCAACCCTACCCCTTCTGTTGTGCCTTCTGGAGCGAAATATCTCTGCCCCAGGAAACAGCCTGTTCCGGACTCAGAGGCCATCTCTTAGTTTCCTGAACCGGCCCCAGCAGCTCCCAGACGCTGCAGCAGTCCCAAGAGAGCCGGCTGCTGGTCATGCTGCCAGGCCAGATGCTCCACATCAGGATCCCTTCCCAACAGGCGGCTCAGACGAGAACTCAGCGCAGGGCATCTACACTGAAGCAGAGACAGGTTTGTCTGATCGTATTGTTGGTGAGTTTCTCCTGGTGATAGAGGGCTTCCTTTTCTTCTCTTCAATTTATTTTCTTTTTCTTTTTTTTTTTTTTAATGCTAACCGCACCTCCCATACTCGTCACGCACTCAAGTCCACACGCCATGGTCCGTGGTTATGCCCGAGGACTCTCCCACACAAAATCAACCATCCAGTAGTCAAGCATGAGAACTTAACGCGAACAGGAAAGAGCCCTTTTCCTTCCTGCGTGCACCTCAACCTATACGTGCAGGCATCAAAAACAGACCAGTCTGCAAGAAACACCAATATACCAAGGATGGGGCTCTCAGGGCTTCTAGAAATTCAGCCCAACTTCAAGGGGAGGTGGGGGAGTTGTCACTAACACTCATCTATGTTAAGGCTGATGAACTCCTGTATACACTTCCTGTACTGCAGCTCAGTGGGGCTGTTGCTGGGGTATTGACCCGGTTGTCCAAAGGGGCCCTCTGCCTCTCGCATCTCCTCGTTCATTCGAGCCAGACGCAGCCTAGAGTGAAACAGAGAAAGCACAAGGGAGTGACGTTAGGTTAGCCCCTCCCCGATGGCTGCTCACGGTTCCTGGACACGGGCGC
>NW_010414479.1:37168-37589 GCF_000710305.1 Buceros rhinoceros silvestris
TGGAAGGTCCTGGCTGCACTTACAAGGTAACGATGTCGGCGTTGGCTGCCTGCACAGCAATGCTGAGCGGGTCCTGCCCATCGCCGTCCACCGCGTGCTGATTTGCTCCTCGCTTGAGGAACAAGCAGACCTGACTGCAGAAGGGAAAGAAAAGAGCATCAGACCAGAAATTCCAGCTCTTCCACCCCACACCAAAGCGGGCAGAGGGCACTGTCCTTCCACAGGCAGGCACAGCTTCGCTTCTACTGGTGTAAACGCTGCTCCCTGGCCTGCCCCAGCCCATGACTCTGTGGGTAACGCTGACTCTCAACTCAAGGGTGCAGTGAACTTACCCAGTGTGCCCTAGGTATGTGGCGTGATGCAAGGGAGCTCGGCCTCGGATGTCTCTTTGGTTAACATCTGCCCCATTCTGCAGCAGGAA
>NW_010414479.1:37747-38197 GCF_000710305.1 Buceros rhinoceros silvestris
CTATCAAGGAGCCCTGGCAAGGAAAAGGGGAATTTTGAAATAAATTCAGCCAGCCCGACTGAAGGGATGCATGAGCACGTACCAGGCTGTATGGTGCCTGTTGTCAGTGCACTCTGAACTAGAGTCAAGACCACACATTCCCAAACGTGGCCTCCCAGCCACAAGCACAACGTACCCCCATCACAGCTTGGATCAGAGGAGTTTTGTTTTCATCTTCATCATTCACCCAGTTGATCTCAGCACCATGTGCGAGTGCTTCTGCCATGAGAGGCAGGTTTCGGGCTTGTGCTGCCTTGTAGATCAACAAGCCAGGATGCAGCTCCCTCAGGTCCTCCAGATCTGATGCTTCCTGTTCAATCTCTGCTTCCCCGCTTGACTCCTCTGACACCTCACACTCTAAGAGGCAGAAAACGATGCAGAGAGATGACCCAAAAGCTTTGTATTTCCAAT
>NW_010414479.1:38317-63032 GCF_000710305.1 Buceros rhinoceros silvestris
TTCCTGCTGTTCTCGGCACCAGACAGTCCTGACCAGCCATCCTACCTCCACACTTCCATCATCAACCTGTGACACCCACCTTCCTCTGTCACGCTGTCCACCACCGAGCCAAACACCAGGATATCAGTGCTGCCGTCTGTGCTTCCCCCGAGCCCACTGTCGCTGCTCAGACCTGCAGGGCCAACAGAAGACAAACCAAGCCCATTTTAATACACGGGCATTCCAGCACCAGGCACAGTGAGACCACAGGGGAAACGGGCTGCGCAGAACGTCACACACACATGGCACCAGGCACTGCTGGAGAGGGAGAGGGGACTGCGACCCCGCTGACCCCACTCAGTAAAACTGCCCACGGAAAAAGAGCAAAGCTTTACGGTGTCCATGTCCCCAGGCTGCCCCTCATGCAGGGATGCTCCAACACTGCCACGGCACTTTGGGCTGTTGAGGACAGCCCTTCCTGCAATCCCTGAGGGACGCCGTGACGTAGACTGGAGCAGAGCAGCAGCAGAGACGGCTTTGCAGCAGGTCACGCAGTGTCATAAGCAAAGACACCCCTCTGCTTTCACCACTAGTAACCTCAGTTTCCACTCGATCCATGCTCTCATCAGAGCTTTGCAGTTGTCACTGGGGCACTTGCCAACGCATCGCTCCTGTGACAGTTTACTGACTGTGACTAGGCCAAATATCAACAGTGTGTACCTCAAGCCAAACTCTTAAAGCATTGTCCATTGGCTCACCCACCTCCAGAGACAGCCCTTCCCTCTCCTCACCACGCTTCCCTCCTTCCCTGCTTAGCTGGTGAGTGGTACAAGACAGCTGACTACACACAAGAAACGGAGTCCTGAAGCCATGAATCAACTTGTCCCAAGACACACAACGTGTCAGTAGCAGAGAAACTTTGTGCCTTTTCCAGCCTGTACCCCAGAGCATTCAAAATGACAGAAAGGGAAGAAGCAGCACATGCAGGAATTGCCCCTGCACGAACAGAGGTGGCACATGGCCTTTGTCCTGGGGGATGCCCAGCCCCTTTGGGAGCTCCGGCTGGATTCAGTTTCCTGTTGCTTCTAACTTCCCAAAGACTCTAAGGGATGGGGGTGCCTGTCCTCCCAGAACTCAAGAGGTTAAGTCCCCATGAGCTACTCCAAGACCTACTCTCAAATCACTGCGACTGGAAAGAAAAACAAGCCAGGCTGCAGCTGACAAAATGCTCCTAAAACATGAGCTGTGTAGTCTTTGCAAAGGAGAATAGCAGGAAAGCATGCAAGAACTGAAGAGCTGAGCCTTGAGAATCACAGCCTTACACAACACCTCAACCTTAAAGCTGTCTGTTGCAATCTTCAGAGCAGCTACAGCCAGGTCCCAGGTAAAGAACAGGCTCTACATCAGCAGGCCTGAAATGGTGACTCGCAGGCAACCCTCCAGCACTGTCCAACAGCCACAGGCGATAATGACGCTACCACAGGGGAGGTTCGCATCAGGGAAGGGGCACATCTCATGCCTATCTTTTTTTGGATTTGCTGTCAGAAAAATCATTGCTGGCTTTTGCAGAACGCAAACATACTGCCTGGGGAGCCCATGCTCTCCTCTAGGACAGAACGATAACGGGTGACCCAAAGGGGCCATGTGGCACCACTAGATTTACACCAGAGCAAGAAAGGAGGATGTGGCTCATATGACAAACATTAATATGTCATATTCCCAGGTCTGATCCCTCTGAATCAGTGATAAAATTTCTGTTTTCTTCTACAGGTGCAAGATCAGGCTGTTGAGCATCTCTGAAGTCCGGCATCTCCCCCAAGTATTGTTTCTGTTGACTAATAACACTAAATTCCTCAAAACTGGAACAGCCCTTAAGGCACTGATTCAGACAAGCTCTGAATCAGAATTCAAGAGATAGCAGGTAGGCGAGTCTGGTTTTCTGCTGCGCTGACTCAGGACTGTAAATATTTCTCTTAAATGCATACAATTACAAGCAACTGAGCTAGTACGTTTTCAAAAGCTCTCAGCTCAGCACGACGAAGGCTGCACGGCTCGTCTGAGATGGACGTGAGGCACTGGAAGTGAACGCTCCTTTCTTCCTATTTGCCATGCGATCCCATCTGTACGGGATTGGCTCCTTTATCTCACCTGAGGGACAGCTGTTCCTTTAGGATGCAGTAACCTGACCGCTGGAAACCCTAGGGAGCTTCGTGCCTTTCGAAAGCCTGCCAGCCTGTCTTCCCCACCAGGGACTGGGAATGGACCAGTCCCCCTCATCTGGCTGAAAGAAAATACGTAACTGCCTCTCAAGCTCGGTTTGGAACAAGCAAAACTTGGGTGTCTCTTTTGCTGCTAGCTGCCAGAGCGTCACCTTACCTCCGTCCAGGAGGAACGGCGTACCGCTCCCACCGGGACCCATGCCACTGCCACTCCATGGGCCACCTGCTAGCGGATGCTGCATAGAGATGTGGCTGGCACCTAGAGGAAGGTGGACGGAATATGAGGGGAGTTCATCGTCACAAACACCAAAAGAAAAATTGTCCGCAGTAAGACTTGCTAAAAAAAGGGGGAAAAAAATAAAAGCCAAAACTAAAACCAGAAAAAAAAAAGCCAATGGAATGCATAGTCTGGGGGTAAAAGATGTTGGGAAAAAATCCCATCCACCAGAACGCAAGCACCAGGGACTGACTGGACGTTAAAAGAGAAAGCGCAATAAAAGAGCAACGGGTTGGAGTCTGTGCAACTAACGGCCCATCGCTCTTCTGAAATATTTACCCTCTCTCCAGTGGGGCTGATACCTTGCCTTCGGTCTGGTGCAATGCACGCGCCCTAGAGGAGCTGGGAGCTGAAGTGTGCCAGGGCACAGACCCTTCCTTTGTACTTACTGCGTGGGCCGGAGCCAGCACCAGTGTCAAAGTAGGAGAAGAGAGAGTCCAGCTCATCAGGGCAGAAGAGGGAATCGCGACGGAACTTCCTCTCCAGTGTAGCTGCTGTTTTACACAGAGAGATTTTGAAATACAGAGTTAACAACATGGAAACAACAAAAGAGAGACACTTCTCAACAGCTCTACTGACACAGGCTGAGCTGGCACGTCCAACACACCCCAGATGTTCCCACTGCCATCCCCATGCCCACATACACCACCAAACCACCACAAAGAGCTGACCACAGCAGGAGACACTCAGACCAAAGCATCCCAGACTACGTGGAGCAGCCAGAACCCTTCATAAGCATGGCCCCTCTTGCAGACCAGGCAGGTAAAATTAAAAGATTTGAAACTTAGGAAATCCGCGTGGGGAGTGAGGCAAGGGAGCTCCCCACCTGACGACAGCATGGCTGGAGATGCATTGCCTGCCTCATGGCGGTACTTTCTACGCGCCGTCGGTGCTTTTGTGGTGCTGTTGTGTCTCTGGCACTTCTTCACACACCAGCGCCGAGGTTTCCGCTCGTTCTCTGTTAGAGTCTCCCCATTTGGCAGCTTCTTCAAGAATTTCTTTTCCACATACTTCACCTTGATCCAGGCTTCCTTGTCCTGCCTGGGAGAAGAACAGCATAAAGCTGCGCTCGGGGTCAGGTGATTCACCCGAAGCAAACAGCCACAAGGAGAAGGAGCTGCTCTGGGTCACGTCACCAGCCTGCCTTTGAGACCTGACGTTCACTGCAGCCTGTATTAAGAAGGGAGAGCTTCTCAAACCTAAAATTATCTCCTGTTTCAAAGCAAACCTAAGCGCAGGGTGTAGCTGGCAGCAGGAGGAGATGTTCAGCCCTGGGCACCACTGTGTGCTTCAGTTCCATCTATCTGATGGGTCTCCCAGAATGTGCAAACCCAGCAAGCCCTGGTTCCCGGGCATGTCTCACCAGGCTGCTGGCTGGTAATGCCCCATGGACCTCTCGGGGTCGAGCTCAGCCTGGCTAGAGGGAGGGGGTGGAGGCAGGTGAACCTGAGGTAGTTTGGGCCCTCAGTGAAGGGGCAGTCACACAATCTCTGGAAAAGAGGAGTAGGGTACTGGGTGGACAGCTTTCCACCGGACCAGTGCGCGCACTCGGACTCACCTGGAGCTCCCTGCTGTTGGTTTCTTAAGTCCCAGCTCTTCACACTGTGCCTCATAAATCTGGTTCATGGTACTGTTCCCCAGCTCACACATCAGCTGCAATACAACAGGGATGAATGAAACCCTCAGAGCCACCTTCCCGCTAGTCCAGCCTGCCCCCGGCTGAGGACTCCCTCCCCACCCACCATTTGCCTGTCTCCTGCTGCTAAAAGCCAACACTCACTTTCAACAACTCTGGCTCCCAGGAGTCCAGCGTGAGAGATCGGACCTTGGAGCAGTGAACACCCAGACTCCTGTTTATCCAGAAAGAGAACTGAAATGGTTACGTGCCTCAAAACCGAACTTCTCAGGCATCACAAAAGGAACAAGATCAATCCAGTTCTTATGCATTATCTACGCAGACGAAGCTACAGCAGAGTTTCACACATGCCAACACTCCTGCTCTCACAGGTACCACAGCAAGCAGTATGTCTCTGTACAGACATCACAGTTGGTCATAACCAAGGCTCCACCATTTTCTGCAGGAGCTTGCAGTCCATTGCTGGCTGGCGGCACGGAGCACACACACACACACACACTGTACCTGTGGATACCGGAGCACTCAATGCACAGCAGAATGCCCAGGTTGATACTGGCCCAACGAGGGTCCGGCTGACCACAGTCACAGCACTGGTCATTCCCAGGGATGCTCTGCACTCTCTGCAAGATGGTCTCTCCCTTCACACTGCGATCCCGGGAGTCGGTGGCAGAATCAATGCTGCTAGTCGAGGGGGACGCAGTCCGGTCCAGTCTCTGCAGGGAGAAGAGAGTTCTGGGATTCTGCAAAGCACTGTGGAACGAACCAGGGCTTTGCACAGCAGAGGCACTGACAGAAAGCATTACCCGAAGGGGATTAAACTAGGGCTAGGCCAGGAAGATAAGGGGTAAAGACTCATTATCTCTGTTACTGTCACAAAATGGTGCTGCACCCCATCCCTGCTCTGGGAGTGCAGACCACTGCCAGGCAAACTGCCTCGCTTGCACTTGTCCCAGCCAGGGAGCAAGCTCTTGCCATCAATCCAGAGTGATGGTAAGAAAGGGAAGATGTAGGAGAACACTGATTTAAACCCCTGCCCTTCCCCTGCTCAGCTTTGCAAGTGTGGCTGAGCTTGGTGAACAAGTGCTGCCTTTGGTTAGCACTGACACCAGCTCCCTCCCTTGAGGGCAGGAAAGTCTTTCCAAATGGTCCACCCACAGCCCAAAAGTCCACTCTCAGGGCTCTGAGTCAGAGCTACAGCTCTTCTAGGAGCCCCTCACTCACTTCGATGTAGTAGCTGTCGGGACTCTCCCGGTAGGCAGAGGCAATGCTAGCTTGAACAGCCTGAATCCAGGCCTGGCGCAGCTTCTCCGAGTCAGCCTGCAGCATGCAGCTCCTGCCAAGGAAGGAACGGGTTGGAAAGAGCAAAAGGACAAGGTGCACGTTTTGGCCAAAACTGCTCCACTTCATCCTCAGTGCAGACATTCCAGCAGGGGCAGCACCTTGACGTGACAGGCAAAAGGGCAAAAATTAATCCCACAAGTTTGCACTGTCAGAGGTGTTCCCTCTTCAACACGTGCAGGTCAGGCTGCTAGCTGGTTTGAAAAGCTGCCCACGTCAGCTTCGCTGCCCGTACGTGTATCAGGTACGTGTGGCCAGCATCTGGCTTACACTGATGTCTGATGAACTTCCCAGGGACTCTGGAGCACAGGCAATGGTATCTCCCGGTCAACATCTAACCGCCCAGGGCAGCACCTGCTCAAATCTAACCTCTTGCAGATCCATGCACAGCCCAGCTACCAGAAGATGGCCTAGGGAAGCCACTAAACTTACTTGGTAGGTGAGACGACCTCAAAGCAAAACCTCCTCTCTATGTCTTCACACGGCTTGACAGTACAGAGCCGCAGGTCTTCCACCACTACCGTCAGGACATCCTGAAAGCGGAAGAACAGGCGGCTTTGTTGGCTCCCTGATCCATGTCATAATCAGGCTTCACAACAACTCCTTCCCAAACCCCGAGGGTCAGCACAGGCTGAGTGCAGGAGGAGCAGAGCCAGCCCTCCACGGGGTACCTCCAGGGCAAGAGGAAGGGGGTATACAGAATCAAAGCACGGGACAACATGCCCATGAAGTGGCTTCTTACTGGGGACTTCAGCTTCCTCTGCTGAACAGGACTGTTCAGCTTGCCACAAACACCATCTGCTGCCCAGGACAGTCTAACCTTGGAGCGCCGTAATGCCCGAATGGGCTTTGCTGTCCCTCTGATCCCACTCCCCTCCCCGCTCCCCCCGCTGCGGTGCAGTCCCCAGCAAAGCAGGATTCCAGACAAGGTGGTTAATCGGGCAGCGTCCTCTGGGGCGGCCTCACTGACCTTTAGCTTTTTCTGGTACACCAGCTGACTGTTCTGTATGGAGAACCACCTCCTGAGGAAGACAGACAGACAGACATCAGAACAAGTGAACAGAGCTCCAGAGAGGCAGGTTGTTCTGCAGTAGAGCAGGATTCTCTCTCCGTTTAAAGAAGGTGTAATTTATTCCAAGAAGCTGGAAAATACTGTCACAAGCAAAGCTTATGCTTCTCCAGTGCCCCCCCTTGCAGAACGAAGGACTGAGCCCTAGGGAATGACTCCTGGCACGCAGGTGCTGTGAAGACAAGTGTTCTGGCTCTGTCGATGCATAGCAAGGAAGGAAAGATGGAAAGAAACACAGAGCAGGGCACTCCCACATTACTGCCTACGACTGTGGGGCAGAATCCTGCGCACCTGCTGCTCCTGGTGTGGGTAAATCCAGCACCTGGGGGACACGCTGCCCTGGTCAGGGCACACTTGCATGCGTGCACAGTGGGCACTCTCGACACTTATGGGGGAAGGTGGGTCGCTTGCACAGGCTGTGTGCCTGAGCAACGTGTAGAGCAGCGTGCCTGCTGCCTCTCAGGTTCTGTCTCCGCTCTCCTCACCACCCCAGAGCACGTGTTTCTGCCTGTGCTGCCTCCGAGCCCCATGTCCTGACCCGCGGCTTGGGCTGTTCTCTCTGCCTGTCCCGTCCCGCTCACACAATGCAGAGGCACTAACAGGGAAGAGCTGAGCGACAGCGATGAGAAGGTGATGAGTAGGCTACAGGAGCTGTGAATAGCCAAGGTGTGAGTAGATACGGCTGCGAGTGGGTGGGACTGAGGAGACAGAGAGGGCTCTCGGGAGGATACAGCCTTGCATGACTGGGATGTAGGAGGATACAGGGAGAATACCTGGGATCTCAGGGTCAGGGAAAACTTGGAGCCCTTGACACTAACATTACGTCAGACATCAGGAAAACCAGGAAGTCATGCTCCAGAGAGTCACGCTCCCTCCAGGATAAGCGCCCTTTGGAGTGACCCTTGAACTCCCAGCCAGGGGAGTTGCCTGGAGCCACTCCTCGCTACCACAAGAGTCAAGCACAGGTCTTGACATTGACCTAACACACTTTGGAGCGACCTCCTGCTCCACAAAAAACGTGGTGACAGCGAGAGCAGCCATGCTCTGGACCAAGGCTGCCCTTTGCTTAGGAAACACCGAGTAGAAAATTCTAAAAGGGTGATAGAAATTCGGCTAAGACACCCTCCCAGTGCAACAGCTTGTGAGCACTGAAATCAAACCCCGCGATGTGATGTGCTGCAGCTGCTGCTGGGGCTTCTGGTTCCTCTAGTGCAGGCTTGGTACTTAACTGTCAGGGGAGCAGAGAGCCCGAGGATAACAAAATTATACTGGATTTGACTGGAATCTCCTTACTACTAGGTGACGCTTCAGAGGGAAGGAATCACTTCTCAAACCAATTCAGAGATGTCTAATAAATTAAAGATTTTTTCCATGCAGAGGCTGTTCCTGCGCATACCACAAGCTGTTCACTGAACCATTTAGGGTTTACTTATTCCGAGGTCAAAGAACAGCACATTTCAGCCTTGCTGTGGTTCATACTTTGATGTATCCCAGGGCCACGTAAAAGATCCCTTAATATTGTATCATTTCCCTGTTATGAGAGGAGGAAATGCAGGTCAAAAAGGTATTGATCTCGTGCATTAGAAACTCACTGGAAGGGTCTGAATCCTTTTGCACAATCGCGTATGAAACGCATTGAGTATCTCAAGGGAAACTAAACGCACAAATATCGAGCAAGGCTACAACATGAAACCGTTGCTTCCACCTCCCCAAGGTCTCTGGCAGCTGCAGAGACTCTGGCTAGTGCAGGAGGCACACGAGCCAGGCGAGCACAGTGACCTATCAGATGAAATATTTATGAATTATCAAGAGCCGGGTCAGGGCGCAGAAAACCATTTCTCAGCTCCCAGCAGCACAGTAGATATTTCCACTCCCACATATCTCCCCATCCCAAAATAGACAAGTTTGCTACCCATGGCATGTCCTGCCGTGTTTGGGTGTTTCTCTTAATTGCTATAAATTTACAGCTGTCCCAGGGCATTGAGGCCTGTCTTCCCGGCACAGGACCCAGTCATTCCGCCATCGTGGAAGGCACTCTTTTTTCTCCTGGCATTTATTAAGATGCAGCAAAACATAAGCTGGCTCATTCCCTGACGCAGCCTAACAGGAATACACAGCTCACAGGAAGAAGCGCACTTGTTTTTGAAAGAAAAATAACAACCACGTACATGAACCACACAGCATCTTTCACTGATTAATGTACACGTCTCCAACAGCAATTATCAAAGAGCTGCAAAGCAAGTGGCTTTGCAAGCTCAGCACGTGAGTTATAATGGGCTGGTAGAAAATTTATGTGGTCTTGAAACAGCACTGCAATGAAGCAGATGCTTACTCCGCTTTTGCTCTGAGCTGACTTGGTGCCACGCGGCCAGGTTAGTGTGTTAAGCTGACATTAATCTCTCGAGACACCATTTCTCTCAGAAGAAATGGAAAATGAGTTCTCACTCACCGATTCCATGTTTTGAAAGCATTGCTAGCTCTCTTGAAGAGGTAGCCTTCCATCACCACTCCATTCGGGGCATCAACATTAAACTCCACCTTTGAGTCATCATAGGAGAAGTCCTGCAAACAGAAAGAGACTGAGACTCCGACTTGTCTGCCCTCTCTAGGACCAAGATGGAGATGAGCTCTTCAAAACATCAGGAGAAAGACATCTGTGTGAAAACCCTAAGGTTCAGGCAGCGCTGTCTGTCGCAGCATATCCCTGTGCCTTAGTGGGCTGCAGTCATCAATCATCCTCCTCCCAGTAAGCTGTTCTGTCCCTGTTGTTTGTGGGAAAGTACTATTCACGCTGTATTTCCCCCCTCTGGTAGCTGGTAAGAAGAAAGGCAGGTAGCTTATCACAGTGAGGGCTAAAATATTTATCAGGCAATACTCAGGGCAGTCTGCAATGGGAAATAAAGCAATAGAGGTGCTTTTCACTGGCCCAGTGAGATAACAGTGCTGCTGCCTCCTCTCTGCAAGGGGCCAGAACAGAACAAACCCCAGCCTTTTCGCACAAGAGAAACAGGCATGATTATTTCTAGAGGGAAAGACTTATCAATCACATTTTCATTAGCTATCATCACATACCATCTCCAATCTGCCTTCCCTCAATTCTCTCTCCTACACTACCAGCCAGAGCTGGTTTGTCAGCCTTGGCACCGATTCATCAGGCAGATCTCCTGGATTCTGACAGCTGGTGAGCAAGACGCAGAGCAGAGAGCAGAGCAGCTGCTCTCACAGAGCATGGGATCCTTCTCCCTGGGCAATGGGCTGCCGCCTTCCCAAGAGAAACTAGGTCATGAAATCTCAACAACATTCCCCTCTAACTTAGGGAACTATGGCCCTTCATCTCTTTGCACGCCGATTCCCCTCTCACCACGCATTGGACCCACGCCTCCCTCTCTCCAGCACAAATATTTGCCCCTGTACTACTGGGTTCAAAGACACAACAGCACAGTGAGAACAGCCCCATTAAGTTAAGTGCCTTTCCTCCTCAGCATATGCAGACCCTTGTGATGCTCTGTTGCCAGGCAACAGGCACTTCACTCTCATTAAGATGAGTTATTTTCATGCTCAGAGATGCAGCTTGCCTGGGAGGTGTCATCATCATAATAACACTGATAGAGAAGAAGCAGATATAATGGGACAGGACTGAGTCACTCCCTGGAAAGACAGCATGATGCCCAATTAGACTCTGGAAACTGCTGTAAGGCACCCAATTAAGAGAGGTCTGCTCAGCCCCAAATTTTCCTGCCATGAGGGAGAATCCCACGGGGGTCCTCTTCTGCAGATGTCTTTCATGTACATATTGCACACGAAGGCTAGAGGGAATTTTCCTCTCACTTGTAGATATGTGAACGCGTGATTTTGCTCCAAAGGGACAATTCTATAGCGCACCCTTCCAAGCACAGCTTAAAAACAACCACTTGGCTCTGCCTCACTTTGTGAAAGAGGTAAAACTATGGGGGAGGGTCTAAATATAACCACCCGACTTCTTCAGCTGTCCTTAGATAATCAAGCAGTGTGATGGTAAGAAGGATATACTGCTGTTGAGTGCAGGAGGAACAGATGGGCCACAGATGTCACGGGAGTAAATCCACTAAAAACCAGTGGAGTCAAGCCAGGTGTGAATTTAACCTCCTTGAATCTATATTGTGTTACACCTCTCTACAGACCGAATGGCTAAAGCAGAAGAGCTGAAGGCACATGGAGTTGTCCCTTGCCCTTGAAAGAACTCTAACCGGCCCCAAGCCCAGTTTTAGAAAGAGAAAACTGCACACAAAGCCACCAAGCACATATACAGCTGGAGAGAGCGAGCCAGAGCCACCGGGATGGTGTCCAACCAGAAACACATTGCTGGGAAGAATGGCTTGGGCTGGCAGCACGTTGAAGATATTGCTCTGCCTTGTTTGCTCCTTGGTTAGGACACATCCCCAGGCCAAATGCTGCTCACGTTTTTGCTGGTGTAACTCCTGAGTAACTCCACTGCTATGAAGAGAAGCACTGCAGGGCAGGCGAAGGCAGGATGCGCTGACCAGAGCTGTACGCCACACTTGTATGGTGGTTCAAACCAAGGCAGAGATCAAGGGATAAGGCCCAGTCTGCCTCTTATCCCTGGGGCGCGCACCAGTCTCATCCCCAGGGGCACTTTGTTCTGTTCCACTGCTTGGAAGCACCTGAAGTCTTTGCTGCAAAATTCTTTAGAGTGTTACAAGACAAAGTCAGGGAAAGGGGAAGGTGACAAACCTCCAGAAATCCGCCCTTTGGTCGGGATCATTTTTCCTGTCACTGCCAGGCAAAGGCCAGAAGGGAAAGGTACAGAAACAGCTCGGGCAGCAGAAAGGCAAAACCATGGCAAGTGCAACTGCAAACCTTCCAGAGCCAGTTTAAACTACAGCCTTAAATAACAGCATGTCTTCCTGATGTCACCCCTACCGGAACTTCCTTACCATACAGGGAACGTTCTTACCACAGCCACTGAAGAGAGGGGATAGATTTCTGGAAGGAGAGTAACAAGAACATCTGCTGAAACTGGATTTCAGGTCAAACGCCTGAGGAGATCATCTTGCCAGTGGTGTGGAAACACGATGGCAGTGTGTGGCCACAGCTGGATACACACGGATGTGTGACAATGAATCCCCTTAACTGGCAGACAGCGTCCCTGTATCTGCTCTATTCACCAACACATGATTTGATCCTGTTCATCCTGGGAAACAATTCGAAGGGTCCTGGCTGACGGACACAGCTCCTGCTGAGCACAGCATCCACTGGGCCATCAGCGAGTCTCGCGGTGTCTCTGACGAGGGATGTAGCATCTGTGGACTGAATTCACACAGAACTAGGAAGTATTAAACCTTCCAGCCTTGCAAGCCCAGCACAAGGTCTGGGAGGTGCTGGTGGAAAAGGAATGTGTCACCCATTGTACAACACTCAGAGTAACCTTCTTGATTCAAATCTTACCCTTGGACAAAGCAGGGTGAGAGTGTGCACACATGTGCTTTCTCTTGGCTCCCCGTTTTTACCACTTCCTGCTCTATGAGAGATTTTAACGCCTGATTTTAATAAACCACCTTTTACCAAATTCTTCCCGTCACTGCAACGTACAGGGAGTAGGCGACTGCTCTAAATGAGTTTGGACTGATTTATTAGGACTGCAGTTAGCACCTCATCGTCTCCGCAATATGAAAAAGCACTTGACGCAGAAAAGCCTTCCCAGGACTGGGATCTGAATGGCTTTGACTACAGCTGCATCTGCAGTTACGATTAGGAACAGCAGCAGCATGTTGGATCACACATTGGCAAAATAAATGGGATGTCTTCCAAAAGAGGAAACCAGAGCTATGCCCTCATCTGCTTCCCTTTCCTTCACCGACTCAGTAAATCACAGCAAACTTGTCCACTGTCCCCCCTTCTCAGTGCTGTCACTGAGTTCACACACGAGGCTGCCCAAGACTGCTATTCTTTTAGAAATGACATCACAATGGTTTCCATGGGAGCACAGGGAATGCTGCTGAAGCAACAATGAAGTAACACATTCCAAAAGACACATCTGCAGGGATGTGAAAAAGGACAGTAATGCGGACACTTTCAAAGCATCACCTGGAAAGCAAAAACCAGTACAGGCGCAGGGATGTGAAAAAGGACATTAATGCGGACACTTTCAAAGCAGCACCTGGAAAGCAAAAACCAGTACAGGCACTAACAGCCCCCCCAGAAAAGGGAAAAAAGGAAAAACCTATTTGAAGGTTGCCTCCCTTGGTTGAGTGGGCCTTGCCCACCTCCACAGAGCACGTACAGAGCTTTTCATACAGAGGAAACGGCTGACGGATTTAAATAAATCTCCAGCTTCACTGAACGGAGTTAACATGAAGAGTGAAGATGCTCCTCATCAGCCTGGAATCCTTGTGAGGAGGGGAAGCCTCCTCAGTAAGGAGCCCTGCCTAAGAGCAGACGCACTGAAGTAGGAAAGACTGGTTTATAGGTTCATTCCAGCACACCTGGCTGAGAACAGAGAGAACCTTCCTCTAAAATACCAAGACTTCCTGAATATTCTTTAAAGCACAATCACTGTGGCCCTGAAAAGCCACAGCACGGCTCCCCCAGCACAGCTCCCCTGGGTGTCAGCTCAGCGTGGGAATAACGATACTGCGCTTCTCTGTACGATGTTTTGATTTCTACTGGCAGAAAACACTATCAGAACTAGGCAATCAGATGAGCAAATAATTTTGCTCCAGGTAGCTTTAGATACTCAGAAAAATGTATCTTACTCCCAAACCTCCACGGTATTTTATTTGCAATCAATACCATTTAGGATAAGCGACACTGCATCCGTTACGTGCCTTCCCTCGGAGCAGACAAAGGCTTTATCCAGAAGTGCCCTCTTCACTAAGTAACCAGTGATGCCCCGTATTTACCAGGAATATTACACACATTAGGTACACATCCACGCACCGAGAAGAACTGCTCCTGTTGGGAAGAGCAGTATGTGACTAGTCTGGCTGTTCAGTTCTAAAGAGAAGGTAATTCAGAGGAATGTTCACACTCCCTAAAGAAGCACACCCTCCCCTTCCACACAAACACTGCTGCATGCACAGTCTGTCCGCTTCTGGAGCCTGAATATATTCAACCTTTTCTGTTTCTGGCTATTTTTACCTCTGTATCTAGTGTGAACAACCCAAGACCTCAGAGGCAGATGGAATTTGGAGGAGGGCTCCCCACCTACATTCCCCTTCTGCGCAGTCCGCTTTCATTCATTCCGGCCAAATCCCACTTCCAGACCTTTTGTTTCTTGAATTTCCTAATGCCTACTGATGTCCCTGCTCTGCCTGCCAGCAGATGATGCACAGAGAGCTGTGCTCTGCCCAGGAGCTTTTCCAGCACAGCAACAGAACCAACCACATTTGCTCTCCTGCAGTAGCAAAGCTCGACTTGCTTTGGTGTCACCCCAGCACAATGCTCGCTCCCCTGGGGAAAAGTGCCCTCTAAGCTTTCTCCCCACGGCAAACCGACCCTGCAGGAATCTCCTTACCAGGAGGTATTCAAGCCTGCTGAAGATCTTCATGGTGCCAGGGCGGTTTGGCTGCTCTTGCCTGGAGAGCAGGAGCCGCTGTGTGCTCGCTCACTCTTCGCTCTCTACAGCAGCATCTCTGCGAAGCACCGTGGGCTGGCAGCGAAGGAGGGATTTCTTTTTCAGCCCCTTCTCCTTTACCCCTCCTACTCCTTTTTGGGAAGCTCTAAGCTCTGCCGTTGGCTCCCGTGGAAGCAAGGGGCTCTAGGCAAGGAAATCTGCTGGCCCCTGGGGACCACCTGCCTACCCCCTCCCGTGCCTCCTATTCACAGTCAATCAGCTTAGAGCAAGGGCTAATTACCATACAGCTGCCACCGAGAAAATCAGGGGGGACTGGGGGAAGCCAGGCAACACAGAGCAACGTTGACGGGAGGATGCTCACCCTGAATGCCTGCCTGACCTCACCAGAGCCAGGCTCTGCCCCTAGCAGGCTCTGCTCCCCCCGCCTCCTGCAGCACAGCCACCCTTTGGGCAGCAATGCCAGCCCTGCTCTACCGCAGCGGCAGAAATCGGGGTGTTGAAGTGCCATATGGCCCCAAGTTTGTCATCTACCAGCTGGACTAAATGAGGCAGAGCTCTGCCTTGGCACTCCATCCCCCCTTCCCGTGCACACAGCACAACCGCTCCCCCCGCTACTCTGGATGGAGGAATAGGTATGAGGCTGCAAAGGAGCTTTTATATAGCCCCTTATAACCCCCAAAACACTTCAAAACAGATTAAACTGGATTCCATCCCTTCCTGTCATTCCTTTGAAGGCTGTTTGGGAAGACGCTGTGTTGGGGAAATTCTTCTGCCACTCCTCTCTAATTAAGGACAACTAAATTTCCGAATTTTTCAAGAGACCAGAGGGTATTCTGGGCTCAGCATGAAGACGTGTATTCACATACGCGCTGTGCTCCCTTCGGAGACAGTGAGATGCACTCGGCCCAAGAGAGCCATGCTCCCTGCCAAGGCAGGAGCAACACTGACTCCGGGCAGCCGAAAAGCAGCATCATAACATTGCCAGGCAGGAAGCTTTAAAGCCTAAATTGCAGCAGGGATGTTCAGCTCTCACAGGCTTCTGCACACTGAGCCACAGCTCTATCCATACGTATCCCGAGAAGAGTAATTGCTCGTTCTCTTGAACCTGACCTCTGCTTCATTCCCTGCTAGTCCAGTCAGCAAAGCCACGTAAAGACATTTCACTGAAATGCACCGTGCTAGAGAGATGCTCCATCTTCCCTCGAATGAAGTCATCACCCCAGCAGAGTCCCATGGGAACGGAGAGTTCACAAATGGATTCACCCCTCCCTCAGAACACTTAACCAAAGGGACAGGGAATGTCTGTCATTAGCTTTCAAATCTGTTTATGGTTCCATTTCATGGGCTATGACATTTTTGAGAGAGCATTAGAAAGGAAACAACAGCCACTTTGACTCCTCCTGGTGAGAGGCATTGATCCACACAAGGCCCTGCCAGATACGGACTCCTTAGCGATTCCTACTCAGGGCTTGGCTCACGAACAGCTATTTCTCAGGGCCCTCTGAAATCCCCCCCTCACCGTGCCCACAGAGCGTGACAGTGTGTGTGTGTCTGTTGGAAGCCCACCAACACTCTGTTACGAGCCTGTGCTGCCAATTCACCTCCCACCAGACCCACAGTCCTCAAAGGCTCCCACACACCAAACGCGTGAAGTGCCAGCCAAGTACCGCTGCCACTGCAATACTGAACTCCAGGCAAGACTGACCACCACGCAGAGCAGGGGGAGCTGACATCTTCTTTCAGCACAGGACTGAACACAGCGTTGATGAGCATGAAAGCAAACTGTCTTGGAACTGGGCTTTAAAATGACTCTGGTGTCCAGCTTACAGAACTAATCCTATGGCAAGTTGTCTTTGTTCTGCTTTCAAGGCAGGACTTAGGAAATATCCAGAGCAGCAAAGTGCTAATCCTGAGCACTGAAGATGCCAGAAGAAGGAAATGTATGTGGGTACTCACCTGCAGGAGGGTCTGCAGGGGCAGGTCAGCAATCCATGAAGAGAAGGAAAAGAAAAAAACAAGATAATCAGCTGATGTTTCTACAAGCCTCAGATTTGGGATAATTCCCAGATGAATAGTCTGCAACATCAGAGCCCACCTTCACCAAAGATGCGTCCCTACTGAAGGCCCACACTTTTTTGACAATAAATCCTATTATCTTGCCGGTTCAGGCTAGTTACCCCCAATTACAGCAGGTGAGAGCACACACACAGTGGGTTACTGCAGCTCAGCTGAACACAACAGCTTGCTCAGCCATGGCAGCAATACTGCCTGGGTCCCCACGGACCTTTCCAGAGCTATGCTGCTCGAGGCTGCAGCCACGTCACGTCACAGGAGCTAAGCAAGAAGCACCTGAACTGCAGTCTGGAACAGACTTGCATGAAGAGTTCACTGCAGCACAGTCCCCTCCCAACAGCAGCACAGTCCTGCTCCCTCCCCCACGACCCAGCACCGTCTCTTCAGTGCAGCGTGAGCTCCCTATGCACGAAGAAAAGGCCCTGCAGTAAGTCCTGTCTAGGGGTACCAAAGGAGCGCATCCACTCATCCGCCTGCCAGATGATTTAACTGGCACTGTGGCCATCTGGCTGGGCTGGCACTCAGGCACGCTGCCATGCTGCTGCCTCACCAGCAGCCAAGGCAGTGAGAGGCAGGGAGAAGTGGCAGAAGGGATGTGATAATACTGCGGAGATCATAGGGCTTGCCAGATAAAAAGCTCGCTTGTTCAGCCAGGCCTCCCAGCATCCACAGGGTTATCACTCTCATCTCAACAGCTTCTGCTGCTGCTGCTGCTCCAGGCTGTGAAGGACTAACCCAGCAAGGCCTCTCATCAGGTGGCAGCTGCCACTGCGTGATCCAGACCACCGCAGTGATGGAGAGAAGTGCTGATCACACCAAGCTGCAGCCCCAGGACTCACCCTCTGTTGTATCAGCGCATGCTTGTGCTCCATCTCCCTCTTCTCCACTGCAGAGTCAATCACCAGCTGGTCCAGCTAAAGGCAGGGAGGAAACCACCAGTATAAAAGTCAGGAAGGAGGTTTATGAGCCACTGCTCATCTCTGCTGCCCTGCTTTGGGATTACACCAGCCCTGCCAAACATCCTAAGTCCCCACAAGAGGGAAAAAGGGCTGTGTTTGGGTGTGCACTGATGGTGACCACAGCTCTTGGCTGTCACTCCATGGTGCAGCACGGCTCATCCCCAGTTACCATGTCTGGTAGCTGAATAGGAATGAGGATGCCCTTTCAGGGTGAAGGGTACAAACAGGCAGACTGAGTCAGCCACACTCCCTGTCCCCTCACCTCTGTGGCTAGTTTCTTCATGTAGGGATCCAGTTCGTGGAGAAGACTGTAGCCCTGCTGGAAAAAGGTGTACTGGGCATGCATGAAGGACAGCATCTGGGAAGGGAAACAACAGCAAGGTCAGAATAGGTTCTGGGACAAAGTGAGTGTGAAAATTCTTTATCTCTTATTACCCACAAACAAGTCTCTTCAAGGTCTAACCCTTTCCCTTCCCAAAACAACCTATCCACTAGATGCTACTCCCTCTCCTTTCTTCCTCTCGCAAATCCTTCCACACTGCCAGGTAACCCCTGTTGTGAGCACAAAGCAGTAAAAGCAAAGCAGAGAGTCCCCTCCAGTCCTGGCCTGCGGAGTGTCCTGCTGGTCCTTCATCCTCCCCTCTCGTTGGCATACCTGCAGCCCCCCGAGCAGTCCCAGACAGTATCTCCAGGGCAGACCGAGGAGTCAGTATGTCGACCCATGCAACCTGAAATGGAGAGGGCTGCCTTTCATTGAGTCACTGAGAGCAGCCACAGAAAACACAGAGAGCCCTTACCGCATCCAGTATTTCAAACTTCTTCTTGGCCTGCAGGACGTTGATCTGTGAAGGAATCACGACAAGACTCTCAGCATCGGCTGGGTGGAGATCAAGCATGCACAGCTTGCTGCAATACTCCTCACAGCAAAGCACAAACTATTCCAGGACCGTTCCAGAAAGTTAGTTTCAGAAAAGACATTTCTGGCACGTTCCAGGTGGAATAAAAAGGGAAACAGCATGGAAGCATTTCTGCCCTGGGCTGCTCCTAATGGTTAAGGCCACTGCTAGATGCACGTCTGTCCGCAGGCTGACAGCAGTGACCCCAGACTGCAATTCGGTATCACCCGAAGGAGATGTTTATCAGGTCACTGCGAGGATTTCTCTGAGCAGGCTGCGAGGTACCAGCGCAGCGTTAGGGGGATTTTCAGTAATCATGGCAAAGGCAGCCAGGAAATTGCGCTGTTGTTCCAACTCTTCTCTCAACTTTTGCCAAGTTCTCTCTTTTCCCAGGTATCTGAGTTGGGATTCGTGATGGGAGAGCCTAACCTACTGCAATTGGGATATTGTTTTAATTCGTTATTATTTATTTCAGATGTCTGGACATTCAAGACCAGGAAAAGATCTCCTTTCAGATATGAAAGAATAAAATGGTAACTCTCCTTACTATATCCTTAATTACATGCCAGAGGATGCCTGGACAAGGTCGTGTCTTTGCATCTCAAAGCTGACGGATTTAGACCGGCACCCTGCAGTGGGCCAACAGGGAATCCTGCCCCAATACTGGATCAGCACATTGAGGGAACTCTTCCTTTTCATCAGGGGGAGAAATGAGGGGCTCACTATAGTGTGACCTCGCCAGCAAATACTGTTGCATTCATATCTAAATCCTAGACGTCAAAAATTGCAGTCCTAAAGCCAGAGCATGTGACAAGAGAGACTACCTCAGGACCAGACAGAATGCGTTGGCAGACGGTCCTGGGTGCTGCAGGAGTGACAGCTAGTGGAGACACACACAGATCAGCGTTAACACCTGACTTATCTGCTCTATACACCCACTGCCTGAAAGGACAGACCTGACTTGATGCCTGTGAGTGGTTCAAAGAAGAATCCTTGACCATTCTGGGTGCAGGGAGTGTACCTGCAGGAAATCTCCCGCTGGGAAGAGAAATTCAGTCTAAGGCACATGTTTGATTTCTGCTACTGAAAAGAACGGTTAAGATTTCCCTTCTCGGGTACACCGCAGCATTTTCAGGAAGGGGAACATGTCCCAGAGTCATGTCAGTGCCACACAGAGGTGTAAACACAGGTAAGCACACGTCCCCACACAGACTCACAGTGTAATACAGGTTGGAAGGGACTTGCAACTCTGGCTAAGCTGTACATGTGTTTAGAGTGCTGCAACTACACCCGCGCCTGGAACTAGAGCAAACCTTGGTGGTTTCACTCTCTACCACGCACCAGTCCTAAGGACTCCCTGCCTCAGGGGGCAGAGGGCAAAATGTCCAACGGGTCAGTAGTCCAGTACCCTTTTGAACACAGTGCTAAGCACCTACTTGCCTTCCCTCAGTCCCTACAGTAGACTATTCGGCAATTTGTCTGCGATGGCTTGTTCTGTACTGGGAAATCCAGTCAGAGCTGGGGGCACAGACACCAACCTGCAACACATAGTCTAAGGCCAGATGCCGGAAACACTTCCTGGTTATGGTCAAGGTGCCTGTTGCCTCCTCCACTTCATGGGGCTTGTGCCGAGGTGCCTGGGCATTCTTCACCAGGGAAATCTCCATGTCTTCTCGCACCTTGTCAAACTGCTTCTTGGTTTCCTTGAATTTCCGGACATCACTGGAACCCGAAGAGGAGGAGATGATGAGAATTGTTGCTACAAAGCAGGTGGGATATTGCTGATACCAGCAGAGCAGGGAGAGGCACTACCAGGTGCAGTTTGATCACTCAGAGATCCTGGCTCCAGATGCCATAGGGATCCTAACCCACCCCACTGATCCCAAATTCAGGACAGGGTGTTCAACTAGGGCAGCATGTGCATGGCCATGCATGTGCACCTCTAGCTGATTCTGTCCCGCCTGACTGTAAAACCCAGAGATTTGACCATTCTATTCCCCTCATGTTACAGGCACATTTATTAACATTTGCTTTCAGAAATACATGATAAACAACACGAACTTTCAAAGTGTTATTTACACCTAGAGAGCTCCCATGGGATGGGGGGGTCTGCTTTGTGGGGGCAGGGGAGGCTCTGAAGACATAGCGACAGGCAGGGTTTTCCAGCCAAGGGCAAGAGCAATGCAAAGGTCAAAGGCCCAGGGCCTGCAAGCACAGAGGCTGAGCTGTCCAGGGGGAAAAAGAGTAAGTTGCAAAGATGCTGAAAAGACAACAGCCCCAAAACGAAGGTGAAATTCCCCCTTCTGACTGCCAGCCCTAAGCAGCACCCAAGAACTTATTATAGAGAAAGAGGGGGTAGGGTGAGTGCTAGGCACGAAGATGGGGATGAGGAGTGAGGGGTCAGCTCGGGACCCCCTCCCTCCATCACACTACTGCTGCTGAGGGACCCACAGGCAACTGCTAGTTCCCATGGCAACCGGCTCCTGCTCAGCCAAAGGTCTCAGCTGCCTCCCTGACCTACATTCAGCCGCCTTGGGATCCCTCCCATGCTGCACTAGGTACCTGCCCTGGGGAAAAGAGGCACTCACAGGAAACATGTGGAGGCAGCGACGGCAGGGACAGCCTGCTGAGAGCCTGGATCAAAGGGACAGCCCGTCCCCAGCCAATTACCTCCCTGAGCCCAGCGCTTCTGCACCCCAGGCCGGCCACTGCAAGCTCCCACCCCTAACACGCACTGTTCCGCGCTGCTCACACCAGGGCAGTGCAAACACGCTGCCAATAGCACGTAACTCCGAACCAGCAGTCGAGCCCCAACCGGGAGGCGCAGTGTCAGCAGCTCGGTTCCCAGCGCTCACAGGACAGGTGCAACGCAAGTTCAAGACGCTGAAGACCAAACTGACAAGGCAAACACTTACTCTTTCACAAAATTGTGCAGCTGCTGCCGGACTGACCTCTGCGCCTGGTCAAACAGGATCTGAAGGACAAGAGAGGGAAAAGACTGTCAAACATTTTTGCAACATGGAAACATTGAGGCGTCAGAAAATCCATAAATGCTCTCTTGGAACTTCAGCATGAGGGACTCAGCATTACTCCAGGGCTTAGTAGTTCCAGGTCATAATGGGTAATATTTTTTTCCCCGTTGAAGTGCCGAATTCCTGCACCACAGGTTTCACAGCCTGAGCCCAGAGACCTACACACCAACATACCTTCCTAAGAGAGGGGCTGCAGGAGCAGCTGCCTTCATAATCCCCATTATCTCTCGAGTCTCGAACTTCTCACGTCGCCAGAGGAGGGCACTGTCACCTCAACACTGCACCACTTCGGGAAGGAGACAGGAGGTCTGGAGGTACCACGTGCTGATGAACCTCCCTCCACTGGAGCGTCCCCAGCCTGAGCAGGACCCTGTCCACACCAGTAAGACCTTGGCAGGCACTGCAGAGATCTCTCCCATGAGACACACTCTGAGGTGGTCACCAGCTTCAACCTCCTCATGCCCACAACAGTCTACTAGCAAAACCACTGGTTCACTCCTGACCCTCCCTTCCAGGGCCAGCAGACGCAGATGTCCTCCCTACCTGACGTCTCCCACCACAGGCAAGCAAGTCACGCTGCTGCCACTGCCCAGGTGTCCTGCTCCAAAGAGGACCCAGAGCACTCTGGAGCAGCGGCGCTGGCTGCAGAGCCTCACACACGTTCGTTACGGGTGTTGCTGCAGCCAGGGACAAAGAAGAAACATGCCAGGACTAGCTGAGTATAAACAGCCGTGATCAGCCTCTAAATGTGAACAGACGCAAAGCAAGGGAAAGGACAGAGAACCCCAGACCACCCAGCTCTGTGTTTGTACCAATGTAAATCATTTAGTGCTCTTGGCACCCACTCCCTCTCCAGCGGCACTCCACGAGGCACTGGCCTGCAGCTCTTCCCATGGAGCAGCTTCCCCAAGTGACGTTTGGGCACTGCCGGTGCTTCCCTGCACTCATGCCACCATGCAGGGACAGGCGAGCAGCAAGAAAGCCATCTGGTTCCCACCGCACCTACACCTGGAGAGTCTCCATCATTTGCTTAGGGTCAGGGAGAGGAAAGGACACTGTCATGTCGTACTCAGGACTACAGACAAGTTCCAGAAAGGCTCTGCACACTGGTGCCTGGCTGGAAAAAGGAGAGATGCTTTGAACAGCACAAGTGAAGCATTTATGGAAGGTTTCTGCCTGTAACAAGGAGAGATTCCCCCAGCAGGACCCTTCCAGGCCTGTGTGCCACCATCTCTTCCTGCCACAGCACAGGCTGCTTCTCAGGCTGCCTGGGAAGAAGAATTAACTAAGGATTTGGTCCAGGTCTAAGAATCAGAGCTCATAAAGCTGCTTCTTTCTGAAGCTGTCTACTGAGAGGGAACTGAGCTCATGGCAATCACGCAGGCAGCGTTCCTGTGCCTGTGGAGCAGGGACGTTTCTGTGTGGAATTTTAAGTAATGCAGCTGTATTGGAACAGGAGAACACCACAAACAAGGCAGACAGAGCACACACACACATATATACAACCTCCATCTCCCTCTGTCGATACTCCTCTCCCTACTCCCGTTCTGCACACACTGAGCCCCACACCACTATGATGGTGCCTATCCTTCCAGTCTGCCCCGACTCAGCCAGGGCAGGTCTGGGGCAGTGGGTGGCGAGGGGATAGCAGGTAAGAACATGCCTCTCCTGCCAGCAGCACCGCTGCTGAGAGGCATCCTATGGTAGTGGCATCACTTTTATTGCTTCTTCATTAATTTTGCCAGGCAAGATCACCAGGGGATGTTTTCAAGTGGATCCTCCATTCAATTTTCAATGCAAAGTAAACAGTTTTAAGAGCTAGAGTTTCAAATATAAAAATCATCCCTTGGCTTTTTCTCCTTTCCCAGACATACTTGGAACAAATAATTTGTTTTAAGATTTTCCAGACCAAATATCACCCCACCCTCTCTCTTAGCTTCCACCAAGACATGAGAAGTCCAGCCTGTGACTCACACACATCTGTGCCTGAAGAGAGTCAGCATGAAAGAAGGGAGTTAACACCGCACTGCTCTCGCCCAAGAGCAGCAGCAGGAGAGATCCTACGTTACACCTTCCCAGCATGGGCTTCTGAGGCAACAGCATAAATCCAAACCCGCGTTTGACAGGGGCTTAGGAACTGCATGGCCCAAAAGCAAGTCCAGCAGCCCGGGATGTTATTCCTGGAACTACAAGCCTAAAATCAAGAAACGAGACACCAGAGATCCAGAGGGATGCCACTGCTGCAGCACTCCCACACAACTCCCTGCAGAGCTCACGAGAGGAGATCCCACCAGGCTGCAGTGCAAAGCAGAAGCTAAGATCTGCCTCTCTCAGCACTTACTGCATGAAATCCAGAAGTAGGACATCACAGCTGCACATGGGAATAGGGCTCGAGAAGAGATTAAAGGCAGGCACAGCGTTTGTGGTGGGAATTTGTCAGGAAGCAGCTGAGGCCATTAGACCAGAGGCTGAGGGGGGATGATGCTGGCCACCAACCAAGGCTCCATGCCACCGTACCACAAAAGCGGGGCAGGTTCAGAGGTGGTTGGTGGCCCAATTCAACCAAGAGCCAAGATCATCAGGTAATTTTGTGATGATGAGGCAGGTCCAATGCCAAGCCTGGAAGTCAGTCCACATATCATGGACAGGCTCAGAGGCTGCCGGGCAGATCCATGGTGATAAGGCAGGTCCAGCATCATGCAGGAAAGATCAACCTGTAAATTAGGGTCACCAGGGTCCATATCTGGGTATGACTGTAGCTGAGCTGGAGACCTGTGCTCCTACACAGCTCAAAGCAAGACTAAGGGCCTTGGGCACAGCTTAAATGGAGTGCCTGGGCCCAGAGGTGAAGGGTATGGGTAGAGGCTCCAGATGAAGCTGGCCAGGGCCGTTAAGGTCTATTAGTGCACTGAGAGCCACAGCCCGAGATGAGATCAAGACCACTAAGGGAATCAGCCGTTCTCCTGCTACAACTGGCACCAGCTGATGAGACAGAGGGTGGGAAGCTTCCTCTGCAGCTGCCTGACACTTGGACACAGGCAGCTCTCCCTTCTCCAGCTCCACCAATTCACCACCCCAGCGAGGGTGGACATGAGCTGCATGAGTCACATCTCGGCGCTTATCTTGCTCACGGCCAGTCTGGAGGCCTCATTCCCACCGATGTCCCCCAGCCTGAAGGGCTGTTTATGTTGCATCTAAATGAGGGCTAATTGCTCCGGGACTCGGAGCCTGATCCTTTTATCCAGTCTCGGGAATCCTGTCCCACCAGCAGTCTCCCAAACTGGGGGCACTGCAGTGTGTCTGTGGGAGGAGGCAGCTACACCCAGGCTGGGGGTCAGGTCCAGGGCTGCCCAGAGGTGACTCTGTTAGCTCTCTCTCAGCATCTGCTGGGCCACAGGAGTGACCCCCCACTCTGGCCTGCACAAATGCACAAATAACATCCCTCACTGTGGCAGCTTGCTGCACCCGGACACCTCCCAAGCACTGTGAGAAAATGCAGGAGGTCCACCCAACCCTGTGGAGAACAGGCAGCTTGGAAGCACTCTCCCCTTCCTCTGCCTTCCCCCTGAACTCCACCGCTACCCTCCACCCAGGACATCTGCCATCTGCCTCACTGACTCACCACAGCTTGGGTGGCTTCGTGTCAGCAGGACATGCTTCCTGG
>NW_010414479.1:63103-82653 GCF_000710305.1 Buceros rhinoceros silvestris
CCAGAAATTCTTTCTGGGCCCGCCCAGGTGCGCTGCCTCTCCCCCACAAGCTGCTCCTGCTCCTGCCGGAGGATGCGTGTGACGTAGCTACGGTGCTTCATGGCAGGCAGGAAAGCTTAGGACCTGAGTGCAGCTCAGCACAGCGCTGTCTGCAGTAGTGCTGATGAGGGCAAGGTTAATGTCACATCTGAGCTGGAAAACATCTAGTGCTCTTGAAGATGCACTTAAGGGGCTCAGGCAGAGTAATCCTATGACAACGGCACTTTCACAGGCACCCTTTCGCTCTTCTTATATTTCTGATCACACAGTGAGAGGGAACTGCATGGGAAAGGGCAACAGGCTGGTGGGAAAACTGCCTCCCACTCTGGCAGAGCCGGGATTCTTGCATCCCGCTTTCACTGCCTCTTGCCCTTCTTCAAGCTGGAGCCTCCCCTTCCCTAGTTCCTTGGAAGTGGATGCTGACAACTTTAACCTATCTCTAAGCTGTACATCTCTTAATCTGGACCAGTCAGCACCAAGAGGTTGGTGCAGAGCACAGGCAGCTGTGTCTGCTTTAAGAGTCCACGGTGCGGGTCACCAGCCACCACAAGCTGTGTACTGAGGAGGTACATGACTGCGCTAGAAAGAACTGCTCCTAAAGGCAGCGCAGGGAACTCTGACCTAATCGGAATTCTGGGGGAACAAAATCCTCTTCAAGTCTGGGGTTTAACAGTCTTTGGCAACAGGGTGGAAAAACCAAGTGAGCTTCCGCACTGCTGTAATTCCGAACCCCACTGTCTAGTGTCAAGTGTAAATCCAACAGCCCATAATCATCAGCTCTAGAACTGAGGGCAACTTTACGCTCCACCTGTGGGATAATCTTGTCACACTCATGTACCCACACTCATGGGGCTCTGCAGAGAAGCTGGTTCTCTCCGCCGTAACGGCCTGGCAGATTGCTGTGCCCTTCACTCTGTTTCACGGTGTAGGGAGGGTGATGGGGAGGAAGGAAGGAGCAAACACACAGGCGCTGGAGCTGACAGCGCAGCATCTGTCTGCAGGCAAACGAGGAGTGCTTCCAGTGCAGAAGGGCTTGGCAAAATTTATTCAGTCAAAATTTATTCACTCCAGTGCGGTATGGAGTGAGGAGGAGGGGTCACGGGGAGACTTCAGGCCCTCGAGCGAAATTCCAGTTCATGCCACTCAGGCTCCTGAGAACGGAAATGGTTCACTCCAGCGAGCAGTGCAGGAACGCTGCTGCAAGGCTCTGGCATCCTTATCTACCACCCGCTGCTCAGAGGTCTCACGGAGAAGGCTGGAGACTTGTTCCCTGTCATGGATCATGCGCCTCTAACCCCCACACAGGAGCTCTCCTGCCGAGGCGATGTGATGCAGCATCCTCCAGACAGCCCAGCCGTGCCCCAGGCTGCACTTGCCAGAGGACGGGGGAGCTTCTGCCGAGTGACAGCTCATTCAGTGTTGTGGCAAAGGCTGCTGGCAGGCAGGGGAGCGACAGAGCAGAACAGGACATTTCTCATCAGGTATCTTCCTCTGGGATCTAGGATGCCCGAGGCTGGGGACCCTTATCCCTTAGGTGTCTAATGGGGCATGAGTACAATTGAGAATCTGACCCCTGAACTGCTGTTAGAAAAGATGAGTGCAGGAAGTCACTGCCATGATTGTTAGGAGTGGGGAATGAGAGCCCCCCTACAGCGAACGCAGGATGCAGTATTCATCTGGACGCAGAACAGCCACCCTGGGAAGCCCACGCAGCGCATCCTGCCTTGGATGTGACTCGAGGTGACGTGGCAGCCCGCAGGACCTCTGGCTTTTCTGCTGATGCTGCAACCAACATCCGCAGCCGCAGTGATGCCTCAAGAGGTCAGCACTGCAGCGTAGGGAGGAAGCTCCCCTGCCAGGCACTGAGCGCAGGTTCCCGAACGCGACATCCTAGGAAGCCGATTGCCCAAGAGGATGGAAGGCCATTTCCTCTAGAGCAACGCGCAAACCCAGCCTCCCAGCGAAGCAGTTGGCACGTCACAGAAACACAGCCTCCGGGGCCGCTCCAGCAGCGCCGTTTTCCAGCTCACTAGTCAAACCACACACAACCAGCCGGAGACATTAGTTCCTTGACCTCTTACTCAATCATCATTACCTCCACCAGTTTGTTTGAGCCAACTAACCCTTCCTGTCTCCCCTACAAAGCTGTCCCCGGTAAAGCAGCTGCCCAAGCGAGCAGCCTGTCCCTGTGGCTGAAATCCGCCAGCGACACTGTTCCCCAAGGAGCGGTGCTGCTCTCTCATAGCACGTCTTACTCACGGGGCTGGAGCCCAGCGCCGTTTCCAGCTGTGTCAGTGCAATCTCCTAGAAGTCTGTGTGGCTGAACAGAATTTGAAGCCCAGCACCTTTAATCTCGGTGTATAACCTATGCTCTTTTCCACGACTCCAGCTCTTCCAAACTTAACTGTCTCTTTTGTCCTCTCTCCTCTAAGGTTGCTTTGATAAGTTTTTTCCTCCTTGTGCATTAAAAAGAAAATGGCAATGCTCTGGAGCTCAGTGTGTTCATCTTCTACATTCAAGCAGCTTTTACGCTTGGATTTTGCTGCACTGGAATCACGACATCTCCAGGCCACGTGCTCTAGCAATAAAATTACAGAACAAGCTTTTCCAACTGATTTTTGGGGCATATTTTCCCTTCTTTTTAACTTGTTCCAGTTGTACATACTGTCCTGGCCACATTCCTAGAGTAAGCACTGACAACTGTTTCATAGCTGCGATCCTCAGACATGGATGATCCAAGATACACACGCACACGCAGAGGCACTCACAGAGGAGGCAGAAAAAGGCACCAAAAATAACTCGGCTGATTGAACAGCCATCGCAGAGGGCTGAGGATGCAGCAGTGGCTCCAAAGCCACTTCCCGGGGAGGGACTCACTGCTGTCACCAAGGGAGGAGGGTGTTCTCCAAAGGCTGGGGGAGGGAGGGCTGGAGCACGTTTCCCCTTGCGCATGCAGCTGCTGGTAGGGAAACGCTGCTTTTTACAGCCCCTGAGCCGCACGTAGTGCGGAGCTCAACCCTGCTGAGCAGGGTGGGGTGTATGGGAAGGGTCATCCCGCAACGGCTGGGGATTTGACAGCTCCAGGAAGGGTCCTCCTGCTTATTACTTGGCTGAGGCAGGAGCAATCCCACAAGTGCCCGTTTTGGCAGAGCGCAGGGGTCCAGGGAAGCTGTGCAGCTGGTGTAGTGGAGCTTGCAGACAGCATTCTGCATCTTAAGGTTTCTGGCTGGGACTGCTTCCTCCTGGCTGGGCTGCATCCACTCCTCAGCCCAGCCCCTGTCAGTACAGCCATGATGTGAGCCCTGGGAGGAAGGGGCAGCTTCTCAGGGCTTCGCATGCTCCTCGCCAGGAAGGCCTTATGTTTTCAGAGGGAATTTGGGCAGCAGCAGAAAATCACATTTTGACTGTCTGTGCTTTGACACAAACACACCTTTTTTCTGATGCTCACACTCGTTTATTCACTCGACAAACTCCACGACATCGCCGTACAGCTGTTTGACTGTTCCCAAATACTAACAGTCCTAGGAGAGCTGCGTGGGCAGTAACTCTTTTCCCTGTCACTTTTTACTAGGAAACAGCCTTCCCACCCGCTTCATGAAATAATTAAATGGACTTGATGCAGCTCCTTCTCCAGCTGCACATGGGTAACTTGCCTCCCAAAAGCAAGCGTCGTGCCTAATGTACTTTGACAGGGGCACCACGGTATAAAAGTGGGTCAGTCCAGTGCTGACACCCTGAAGCTTCCTTCACTTCAAAGTATTTGTGCTTTAAGCTCCTACTGAGTTACAGGCTTTAAAGGGTGGCTCTGGCATGGAGCCACCAAGCATAAAGCACTTTCCTCTTCTACAAGGTTTACAGATGCCATGGCTGGATGTTCGGGACGGAGAAAGGGCAGGTTCAAACTCCTGGGTTCCATCAGGGAGATACAGTCAGCTCTGGAGAATAGCCATTGTCTGGGTATTTCCCTCCTTTCATCTCAGTGTAGTATGAATATATCCTGTGTTTAAAGACAGAGCTGCACGCGGCTGTCTGGGTCTGCTCCCAGCTCCGCTGAACAATGCAGCCCTGCAGTTTGATCCGTTCGCCGCCTTGCCGGTGTCCTAATGGCACAAATCAGAATGCCAAGCTGCAAAGTGTATTCCGAATCTGAAGCCACAAGGTTATACAGGCTAGCTGTTAACAGCCGGAGTTTGGAGCTGTCAGAGCTCCTCAGGACACTATCTCTCTTCGTACAAAGTCCTGGGCCATCCCGGAAGAACAAGGCATCTGGAGTGCAGGACCTTTCAGAGCTCTTCTCCTGCTTTGACAAAGGGGTCTCTAACCTCATCCTTCGATAGCTTTATTGTACATTTCTGATATGAAATGAGCCAAAAGACATCCACAACAGAAATCCCACTTCCTAGCGCCCATGACGCACCAGGGCTAATCATTGTGAGCACACAGACTCCCAGCTCACCCAGCTCAATATTGTTGCAAGAAGCAACAATAACTCCCAGCCCTCTGCTGCCTTCTTGGCCACACAATGTGCTGGGACTGGAACCTTCCCATTCTCTTCATGGACCCCACCTCTGCGCAGCGTCAAGAAAGCCAGGCACAGGAGACCGTCAGCCAGTGCCTTGACAAAGAGGTTGCCATCAGCACACAAAAAGATGAGAGGAAGCAGCATCTTACCATGTGATAGTTAATCATCTCCTGCAGACTGTCTCCAAATTTGTCGAGGCACTCCTGCAAAGGAAGGTAAAGAGAACTGGCAGTGAAGAGAAGCAGCTGCCCTTCATTCCCAGGGTTCCACGGCTCAGGGAGACTCTCACTAAGCCACTGAAGAGCCACTCTGCCATTTGGCAAGAAGGCGTTTCAGAAATGTCTGACACTGAAGCCACAGGCTCCCTGTGCTGTCCAGCTTAGTGCTGAACTCAGCGTGTCAGCTGTCACCTGTGTCGGTTGGTTACCACGTTTCCTAAATGACTGATGCTGACTGACCTAGATTCCAAGCACCTTGCCAGCACTGTGGCTTCTTAAAGTTCTGCAAACTGAATATCACTCTGACCTTTCAGCACTGCATTATCAAATGGTCTCTACATTCCTCCAAAAATAAAATCTCATACTAAATGGCTACTACGGGTCTTAAATACACGGCCCATTCACAGCACCAGGGAGCGTAACGCTCCTCAGCCCTCCCTGTGTCCCACGCTCCATCCCACAGGGTGACTCACCGAAATCATTTCATCCTTCTTGCACTGCTGCGACAAGTCCCGGACTCCACTGACAAAGTGCTTGTTCGTGGTGATGTAGGCTTTGCCTGCTTCAATCATCCCACTGCAGAGCTTTACCAGCTGCCCAAGGAGAGAGGTGTGAGCGGACAGGCAGCTGAACACATCAAACTGAACCACAACCAGGCTGATTTTCACCTGCACCAACACCACAGCCCAGGACCTCGAGAAGAGGATGCCATTCCCGTTCCTGGGGTGGCTACACTGGCCACCCTCACCACATGGGGCAGAGACAGGGATGCAATTCGCTCTCCTCAGGGTATGTCATGCTGTCAACATTTCCCTTGTCACTTAATAACAGTTCCAGGCCATCCTCTGAGGACAGATGAATCGGGGCAGCCCATCTTTTCCAGTGGGTTCGACTGTTCATTCTATCCTCAGGCATCAGGACTGCAACAAAAGGACCCTGACCACACACACTGACTGGGGAGAGGTAAGACTCCTTGGTGCAGGGTGGCAGTGATAAGCTGTCCAGAACCTCCCTATGCTGCTCTCTGGGACTGTGAGTCCCTGAGCCCAGCTGGCTGTTCTGGAAACTTGTGGAGACTTGTCTTGCTCTTACCTTGCAACAATGGGGAGTCGGCGTGCAGGAGCCTGATGGTTTTGTACCATGTTTTCCTTAAACCAACTGACCAGGACTGCTGAAGCCATGTCTGCTGTGTGTAGCCAGTAAAAATCCATGTTCCCTCATGCACAGGTTACACCATCAAGACTGTAGATAATTATGAACCAATCCCCTCAATTCTGCAGCCCAGGGAAACTTTGCTGGTGCACTGTGAGGGACTACAGCACCTATCCCTGGACTGCCTGTGACTTAGGACAGGATGGACCTGGAATTGTTAACGAATTTAAGCAAGTCACACGCACTCTGACTCTCATCACCAGCCTCTAGTGAAGTTACCAGTGAAGCTGCAGCAAAATGGGGTGGCTTCCTCACTCTGGAATTAGCTTGGTGCAGCACAGCCAGCCTCTATTAACTTGTGATAAGTTAAGAGCAGCAGGGAACATTCCCAGCCTTCCCAGCCACAGCAAACTGCCTCAGCACGCCTGGAATTGGCTGTAAGGGCTGGAACATCAGCTTAGCCAGAATTCCTGGCCATTAGCCTATCTCCTTTCAGCCAAAGCTCCTTGTGAAAGGCTACGTTAAACAACTTAAGATAAATCCATAAACCAAAGGCCCAGGAGATTTGCCACAGTAACAGCTGGCAACTGAGCCCCATCTTTAAATGGTTGGTTGGGTTTTTTTTTTAATCATCACCCTTCTAGGCTTTTCAACCAAGTGAAAAACTTCAGCTGCTGATAATGAACAGGACTTCAAACCGAAGTTTGCCATTCTCAAAATCTAGGAGCTTTTTAGGGATGTTATTCTTGTTATTGAACAATGGCTTTAGAAATCCTTCCCTGCCAACCAGCCTCACCTACGGGCTGGGAATGAGCAGCTCTCCTGTCTGGCGGGATGCCGAAGGCCTGCTGAAGCACGGAGTGCTGGTTTGGGGCTGGGTGCTGGTTCTCTTTACGCAGCCACAAGGCTTTGGGTCTAACCTACATGCACTGCAGAACAAGCTTGCTTGCCTCTGTCTGCAGTTGTGTACAAACATATCTGAGGATATCAGAATGTAGAAATCTATACACACAGTCACACGTGGCATAGCTGTGGATATAGTACACACAGCTTCCCTCTTTCATGCTCACACCTCTCCTGTCCATGCAGTTTGACAGAAGAGCACTGGATTCTAGCAGACTTGTACTATCCCATCCGAGCCCAGGGAAGAAAAGCAAACAGATGCAGTTCCTGCTACATCTGGAGCCCAGGCGCGTACTAGGGGTTTGGACAGATCCTCAGGAAAGGAAATCCAGCCTATTCTGCAACGTGGCGGTTTCTAGCACAAACACTTGTGGCCAAGGCTGTGTTACTAGTAGCTGAAGGCTGTTCAGCACAAGCGCACTCCCACGGGGAGCCACGGTGGCTTTGCAGATGGAGCACAGGACAGAATGAAGGAAATCTCTTTCCAGTGGCAATCAGGCCCAGATGTCTGCTGTTCCCTTGGATGAATCTGCCCTTTACCTCCATTTTACACAGGTGTTAAAAGACTAATAATATATAAACTAAGGGGCACAGTAAAAGGCAGAGAAACAGTCAGACCTTGCCAGCTTGCTGCTCTTTAAGAACCAGCCGTACCAGCTGCTTGGGTACTGCTGGAGAACATCTACACCAAGCCCCAGAAAGGCTGCCCTGGGCATCCACCCAGCCAGTACATGGCAGAGGAGCTGGGCCATCCAAGGCTGATTTATTGGGAATGCGGGTGATTGAACCCTGTCCTCAGAGAAACCAACATGAACTTCAGCAGCTCTCAGATGCAGACTCCAGCCTCAGTTGCCCTGGCCGCAGGGCTGGTAAGCCTGTGGCTGTCAGTGACTGAGCCAGCACTCTGCTGACCCGTCACCTCCGCAGCAGGCAGGGGGAACGATGCACACAAACACAGCGAAATGTCCACCCACTCTGCCCCACCAGAACACCACCCCATAACTGCCATCAGGGCAAGACCAAAACTGCGTGAGACTGTTGTTTGAATGCAGCCCCCAGCCGAAGGAGCTCAAATCCATTTGCAACACAGCCCTGAACAATAACAAGCGGAGAGTCCTGAACTGCTCTTGCACTTCCAGGATTGCTCCTGGCACACCAAGTCGTCTGACTACAGGGACACTGGCAGCAGTAGAGCCAGAGTCAGAGCACGTTTCACCCCATGCTTTGTCTTTAGAGCCTTCGCTTAGAGGGAAACAGAGAACCTAAATCCCTTTGCAGCTTTCACCAGCGGGACTAGTTAGCCTGTGCAGATAACCATTTCAAGCAGCTTGACAAGTAAATAGGTTTTATAGGGCACAGCTTTGCCTAGGGCTTGCGACTTCTCCAAAGCCCATTTCTCCATCAGACGCAGCAGTTTCATCCCTTGCTAGCTTTGGGAAATCTTGCAGATAAAGAGCCAGCAACTCTTCTGGCTCCTCTTTCTCTCTGTTCTCATTTAGAAACAACTTGGCTGATGTCTCAGACATCAGGAGGAGTGGGGCTGGAAAAGCTTCCTTCTATCATAAAGCTGCTGACTTAGATCCAAACTACCAGCTGGATGTAAAGAATCACCAGCATAAATGCAAAATGGCCAAACTGGTCCCCAGAGGACACTTCCAGTGTCAGGTTATGGCTGTGGCACACAGCCTCGCTGCACAGCAGACAGCAACCACCACCGTCAGTCTGAACCTGGCCCCTTCTTCACCTGCCCTCCTGACACCCCTGAGCTGACACAGCGCTGCCTGTGCTGCGTGGACACGTCACAGCTCCTGCCCCACACAGCTTAACATCACAAGGAGGATGGTGGAGAGGGGAAACGGTACCGAAATAACTTGCCACAGCAGAATAAGCAGTGTCAGCCCCGAGAGCCAGGACCAGAACAAGACGGGCATCATTCAGTATGAGGAGCCCAAGGCTGGGTCTCTTGTCCTACCTCCTTTGGCAGTCACAAAGGAGCCTTGGCAGGTGCCTGTCAGCAGAGGGAGACATGGTCCTGTTGACAAGCCCAGTGTATTAGACATGAGTTTCCTGACAGCCTGAGATGGGCTCACTTTTGAGAGGAGCCTGGCGGGGCCGTATTCCCAAGCAGGAACCCATCCGTCCCTCTTCAAACCAACGCGCTAAGCTGCCCCATCTTACCTTGTCAAGCTTTGCTTCTATCTCCACCACATCTGTTTCCACTTCGTCAATGGTTGCCCTGCAATGACAACAGCAAGAAGAAATAATTAATTGATTGTGTATGATGACTGGGAAAGAGGCCAGGAAGCCCCTGATGAGTGAAGATCAGAGGGACAAAGGTATGTGTGCTGGTGGTGGACAGGAGGAGGGATTCACGCAGCCTACTTTGGAGTTTCCTACTGCTACCTAAGCTTAGGGCTTACTCAGGAGAAGGATCACACCTCATCAGGAATGAATTCCAACAGGCTGGGAAAAGAGATGGAGACTACGCTGTCTTCTGCCAGAGTCATGGAGAAATTCAGGTGTGCTGTGGTAGTCATACAGATTTAGTGGCCATGTTCTGATTCTGCAGGCCATGTGGATAATAGTAATGTTAAGTGACGTGGAAACAACCATTGGTTACACCTTAGACATCCATCCATATCAGTCACAAATCAACTGCTTCAGTACCACGAAGCCCATTTCGAGGCTGTAACTGTGCCTGAAGTGCAGCCCCATGGCAAATTCGGGGTCACCACTCAAGCAGAAACTCTTCTTGGTCCTTTTGTCGTTGAACACTGTAAGTCTTTTTCACACACATGGGCTTTGCTCGCTCCGTGATTATCAGATCTGTTTTCTTTCCACGTCACTGGACAGATGTGACAGCAAGAGACTGTTAGAATCCAGCTGCAAAGGTCACCAGGACTCCCTCACAAAGTGAAATATTAACATGACATCAGCCATTAGCAAGAGGCATTCCCCGACTGAGGCATGTGGTATGCAGGGACTTTGCTGAGGCCAGAGTCCAAGAGGAAGCACTGTGAACCTGAGCGCATTCCCTTGCAGAGCTGCCCGCTGCTGTAGGATGTCTGTACTTGGACAGCTGTTTCTGTAACCGCACACCTGGAAATGCGGTAAGCCTCACACCACCCTTATGCAACGAGGATATGCAATCCAAACTTCACTGCAAAGAGCTTCTGAAGTTTGTGGGCTTGTAATTTAAAAGGTTGGTTCCTGAAATACTACACTCAGGCTTTAAAAATTCCAGCGCTGAACGTGTGCCAGCTGAAAGATGTTGCTCAGAGCCACACGAATCAGTACGGCTATCTCAGCAATCGGACAGGACAGCCACAAACCAACAGGAACAGCAAAGGTCCTGAAGGAACCAATAGAGAATGTAGTAACTCTGTGCCTCCAAGGCTCTTGGTGTCCTCAGGGAACTAGGGAATGATGAAGATAGGGACTGTCTTCACTAAGGGACATGCTTCTAATCCGGTTTCTTTTAACATGTGAGTCTGAAGGAGAAAAAGGGGTACGTCTGCTGGTCCTAAATGAGCTGCAATGTTCTCCAGCTCTGTGAGCAGAGAGGAGCACCAAAACCAATGCTGTCTGAGGAAAGGATGTGTCTCTACTCCCTTCATTCAACAGCTCTTGATGTCATCACGGCAAACAATACTCCCTGCCTCTGAACAAAAGCCAAACATCAAATCCAGAGGAAGCAGGCGAGCTTATTCATCACCGTTATATAGCGTAGAAGACAGCCTGGAATCTGCCTTCATTCAAAAATACCAGATGCAAGAAAATACAACTACAAGTGGCTCCTCGACTTCCTGCCACACAAGAAATTCGTACTGACAAAAAGTTCGCTGCCTGCTGAGCACTTTAAATGAAGTTACACCTTCCCTCGCCCCACACAACCCTTCCCTATTCCTGGGCCTTTTCCCTGCCTTGACGCCCCGTGTACAAGAGGGTGGATCGGAACTTCCGCCACAGCTTTCACAAGCACCATCCATCCAGAGCCACCCCAAGCGAGTGAAACTGGAAGGCAGCCGGGCACTCTGCTGCTGCACAGAGCAAGCCCGGGGCTCCCTGAAGATGCAGTAACACAGCACGGCTGCTCAGGAGCATCTCGAGCCCTGGCCATCTCCTGGATCTATAAAGAAGCCGGCAAGAAACCAGGACAGGGCAGGTACGACAGCAGGCAAGAAACCATGCATGTTCTGAACAGCCTTCTTCATCATCAGCGCCTCAACCCCTTTCTGTAGTAGCGGCAGAAAGCGCCTCTATGAAGATTTCAGTCCTCTGTGCCATAGCAACAACAGCCCAGGAACTTTCTGAAAAAGTAAGTGCTGGGCAGTCCTTTCTTTGCTCTCCTCCAACATTTCCTCCACCCTCTTCCTTGAGCAGCCCCTGGGAGCAGCCTCTAGAATACAAGCAGAAATCTAAACTCCTTCAGCCGCGCATCAGCCGGACTGAAAATTAAATCCTGGTGACTCATTATGAAAGTACAGACTCCCTTGTGCCCAGGGCTCTGGCCACAATCGATATGCTACCAGCTCTTTGAAAACACAGCCAAAAAAGCAGCTCCTTTCTCTCTAATAATGCAGTGCTCGAGCTTTACTGAAACACATATGGCTGCTCTACACAACCGGCAGCCCGGCTCTGCCGGGGGCAAAGCTTTTGAAAGAAAAGGCATAATTAAAGAGCTGCTTTCAGGCAAATTTTTTCTCTTGCAGCTATTTTTGTTCCTGGGTTTGGAAGTCGTGTGCCTTCATGCATCGCACTCTTACTGCCAAATTCAATTTTTCCACTTGGTTTCTTCATGCTTCTGATAGCTGGACATAATAACCAGCTAAAAAAAAGGAGCTGGGATTTCTGGGGATGCTTTTCTTTTCAGGAAGGCAAGAGCAGCCATTGTTTAATCTGCAGACATCAGCTAGAGGCGAGTGTGGCAAGGCAGTCCAGCAGCAGATTTCCTGCCAGGAGGTGGAGAGAGCATCTGTAATTTACTCCCCATTTTTATCACAACCTAAGAAAAGGAGTTGACATATTTGGACGCTGTGTGGAGGAGGAAGACATTTTGCGTCCGGTATCCACTAAGGCAAGAACATGACTATGGCTACGGGAGTGTGACACTTGAGCTTTAGAGTTAGTGTGTAGACTTGATACAAAAGCTTGCAAGTGTTTGATTTCAAGGACAGTGATGTCAGGGACCTGTTCAGCTCCAGGACTGTAACGGAGTTACAGCTTCATTACAGGAAACACGGGTGCACATTTATCCACCCTTTCCAGCTACATGTTGCTTTTATATGTGAATGAAGTCCTTGGGGAAATGAACTATGAGGCTGAGATGTGGTTAGGGGTAGCACAGCCACGCATTCAGCTTGGATAAGCTGTAAGTGGGAAACAAAAGGACCTCAGTCCTCAGTCAAGTGCCTAACCCTGACAGTTCTGCTCCCTGGTCTTGTTGGCCAGGGATTTCTTCCTGCAGCTCTGGCCCCTTGCTGCTTAGGAAGCAATGTAAGCTCTCCAAGAGCCCGAGAATGTTGGAGCAGAGCAGCAGCGTGCAAAACCAGCAGAAGTTCAAGTTCCCCCCTCCTCCCCGCCTCCTCCTCCTGGGGAGAAGGCAGGCAGCAAAATCTAGACGGAGCAGGTGCTGCCTGCCTTGCTCACAGAGTCTCCACTGTTTCTCCCCAGAACGCTGTGCATGAGCGCCAGCGAACTTCGATAGGATCTGTGCTAGCCCCCTGCCATGCCAGGGGAGAAGGCAGGCAGCAAAATCTAGACGGAGCAGGTGCTGCCTGCCTTGCTCACAGAGTCTCCACTGTTTCTCCCCAGAACGCTGTGCATGAGCGCCAGCGAACTTCGATAGGATCTGTGCTAGCCCAGTACGTTGCCAGCGAGCTGACAATGAGCTAAAGCGGTGCTGACTGAGATCCCTCTGGACAGACCCTGCATCACACCGCCAGGACAGGCCCAGCACGGCTGCTCCAGAGGCAGAAAGCTGGGGGAAAGAGATTATACCAGACTTTTTAACACCTGATTTCCTATCCTTTAAGGGTACAGCATGCCTAAGGGTATCCCCGGGCTTTTTGGGGGGTTCAAACAATCCTTATCCTGCTCACTGAGGCAGTTCCAGAGTCCACCGACCGTGCTTCCCTAGAGAAACAGTGGGGTTTGGTGCAAGTGCTTACGGCAGAACACAAGCACCGGGCTCAGTTCTTTGCCAATTCCATTCCCATTTTTAAATCCTCCCACTGTTCCACCAGCGGTCATAGATAAAAGGCAAAACCCGTTCAGTTATACAAGCAAGCTGAGAACCTGGAATAACTCCACTGGGATGAGTAACGCCACCTCAGCACTGCTAAGCTTCAGGGCTGCAGGCTGCAGGATGAAGCGAGATGGACAGGCATGGCAAGAGGCACGTGTGATCCCTCCTGAAGCCACACGCTTGCCATGTCCATGGCCCTCTTGACTCGTGAAACGAGCAGAAAACCCCGGGCGCAGGCAGCAGCTGCAGTGTGTACACGGGGATGCTCAGCACGCAGGGCTCGCGCGCTCACCCAGCTGGAGGCATCGGGCTGGGAAACCAAGTGATTGTGACACGAGGGAATTGAATCCCTTCACCCAAACCAGCAATGTCCCCGTTGCGGAGCAGCTAAAAGCTGTGCAGTCATGTCCTGGCCGGGTGCCCTTCGTGGTTCCTGATGCTGTGCTCTTCCTGCTAATGCTTTTCCAGGCCTTGGGCTATTTCCCTCACGAGGGGAGAGAAAATAGTCCACAAGCTCATCTGCTAGTTGCTCAGTGCAAAGCAGAGCCCTTCCAACTAAAGAGATGAGGCTTGACTCCCCTTGCTCAGAGAAATCAGCAACTCCCCGCAGTCCAGTGGGTTTTGTACTGCGAATTTTCCCTCGTCCTTTAAAGAAGCCATTCCAAAGCATGATTTGTATGTGACAAACACTTCCCAGAAGCATTTTTACATCCCTTGGGGACAGGAATACTAAGCTATGCTGCTGTCAGAGAACAGGGTCTGTGGCAAGAACACATCTGCCTGTCCCCTCCTGTGACTTGGTCCTGCAGACTTTCATCAGCCAGTCCCAGCCCAGCACCATCGCCCACATCCGCAGAGTGATCAAAGCGAGAAAGTCCCACTGGCAAACTGGTGCAGGAATCGAGTCGTTGGCGTCTCTGCAGGCTGAGGCTGAGCGTAATTGTGTGGGTGCCCAGAACTGCATTTCATAAGCTGTGCCTGGGGTGCAGTTAGGACAGAGCTAGTGGAGGAGGATGGACAGAACCGAGGGGAAATGACATCCTGACCGAGGGGCACTGGCTGTGACACCTCAACCACAAGGCCCCTTTTTTAGTTACGTTATCATTGGTCACCACCTGCTTCTGATTCTGCTGCCTAACTGTCAGGAGATGGTTTATGACGACTGCAGCAACAAGCAGGACCAGCAAAGCTGTTATTAGCTGCCACCTAAGCCAGCTCTTAGCCTCGACTTCCCCACTGCTGAATTGATAAACATGGGCTTCGCCGTGACACTCAGTGATTAACCCGTGCTCAGTGAGCGCTGGGGACCCTCAGGTGACATGCTGACTACAGCAAAGAACGTTCGTGTGTTCAGGTAATAAACCTCAGCATTAACCACCACCCTGTCACCGGCCAGCTCAGGCAGGAAGCGATCCACAGGCACTTCTCGGAGGGGCCTGTCTGCATTCCTCACATTTCCTTTTCTTCATGGCGCAACAGTGGTCATGGGTTTCTGGATTTTTTTTGCTAGCTGAGTGCCTTTGACACAAACACGCAGGTATTCTACATGAAGGCAGGCACAGCAGAAATCCAACCCCAAACTAGGTATTAAAAAGTAATCAAATGACCTAAAAAAGCTGGTTACCTCTGGCACTATGTGAAGAAGAGAACCAAAAGAACATAAAACATAATTCCAAATTATTAGCTGCTACAATAGCAACCACTCACACTTGCAGCTGTCAAAGCAACGCACAAAGCTGACTTAATTAAAAACGCCCTTCTTTTTCCTTGGGAAGCACATTTGGTTTCCCTCACTTCTCTGGCAGGGAAACTGAGGCACAAGAACACAATGATTAAGGGGTTTTTTTAGTACTGAAGTTCAGAAATACACAGGGCTATTTTCCGCATGCCATCACCAGATTGCAGGTTGTTAAATCCGTCCAGTAAAGGGCTCATTTGTCCCTAAGGCATGTTTGGATACAAAAGCCATCTCATTTGCCATCCACAAAAAGCTACATTTTTACAGCCAAGCACAGAAAAAGCACCTCGGAGCATCTTGCTTTCAGAAGCGCCCACCAGATGCAGGCACAACTCCTTGGGGCCACACGGCTCCACGCTGCCTGAGCTGCTCCGGCTCCAGGTGCCATCAGCAGGACACGCAGAGTCCAAGCCAACTCCCGCTGCAGTCAGCGTGAAGACACCTCCTCAGCTCAGCAGGAGCAGGGATGTTTCTGGAGAGCCCTCCTCACTCCCCCTACCTCTGCTGGTGCCAACTCTCACTCAGGCTGATTTGTGACTCTCACATGCGGGATGTCACCGCTACGCCGCGGTGCCGCTCCCTTACAAGCCGTCCACACCGCTGTGCGTAAAACTCTCCCCCAGTTGGAGAGAAGAAGCTGTAGCCCTTGAACTGGGAGCAGAGCCCCACCTGCAGCCCAGCTGCTCCCAGCTGCTGCCCTGGACGCACACAGGCTTGCTTGGTCCCAAACCCCTCTTGCCTTGGATGTGTCAGGCGTGAAGCAGGAGCCCATTCAGAGCAATGCTTTAACACCTTCTGCTCTGCCTCCTCATCACGCTGAGTGGGCTGGGTGATTCCTAGAACCCACCTTGCACCAGGAATAGCTGCAGGCACACATGCATCAATCCCACGTCGCCAGCAGCAATAAAAATGCCCGTCAAACGCAGGAAAATAGCTCATCCATGCCTTGCAGTGACAAGCATCTTCTGTGGCCAGGAAAAGGGCTGCCTCATGATCCTAATGCGTTCGGAAGTGAGCCACGGGCGTATTCAGATCAAAGACAGTGTAATTTAACCACCCGGAGCAGTCAGATCTCGGTTTAATGTGGTTCCAAATCAGGCTGCTAAGGGCCCTACACTACACGTCACTACAGTGATGGTCAGGGTCTCCCTCAGCTTAATGCTGTGGGGCAGAACAAAACATGGGCTTTCCAGAGCTCAGGACGGGCGACAGGAGCTCCTGGATCCTGTTCCTGAGGGCCACAGCATCCGTGGGAGAGCACTTACCACAGCCTCTGTGCCAAATTATCACTACTAAAAGACAAAAAATTAATCCTTCCCTCTCTCTCAGGATTGTTTGGAGGATTTGACAAACAGTAGTGGCAAAACACGTGGGGAGTCCGGAGCCGTAGGTGTGCAAAGCAGAGCTGTTATTATGACTTATGAAATCGGACTGTGTTCTATCTGAAAGGGTGTGAAACCAGCCTTTGCCTTGGTGCGATCAGCTCTGCCCCTAACTAGACAAGGATGCTTGGCACAGACACAAGTCATTGCTCATGCAGCTGCTCCTTCCAGAACCATCAGCAGCCCGACAAGGTCACTAACAGCTGCCAGACTACCTTCCAAAGGAGCACAGGCTTCCTCTAGAAATTCAAATCAGGTGAGTGTGTTCCTTCAAGGAAAAGGCGCCTGCTGGAGACAATGGGATTTCAAGTTCCACCTCCATACCCTCATCTTCTGCAAGATACTGTGTTTCCGGAGGTTCAACCCAAGATGAGGTGAAAGCCAAGCATGCGTTACTAGTGGTCACTCTTTTGATTTTTGTTTTTGCAAGAGGGAAAAGAGCTGCTTTCACTGCACGGTGAAACGCGGCCGTGCATGACCCTACAGCAAGCACATTTGTCTCACTTCCTTTTGTTGCCTGAGACTGTAAGATGCAAAAGAGGAAAAATAAGGAACCTGACACAGACAGCAGAGTCAGCAAAATTCTAAAACTAAGTAGTTATTAACCTCCCTAAACACCTGTCTGAAAGCCTCGGTGCCCTCTAATATCCGCTGTTCTTCCTCCTTTCTTCAAAAGAATAAGTCTACTTTGCATCTCTCTGTCAATGTGAGCAGCCAGCACCATGGCAACAGCTCCATGGTGACAATATCCATGACAACCGGATCCTGCAATTGGCTTCCTGTTCAAAAGGAGAGCCTGATTTGCACAGCTTTTTGCATTTGCTCATGGAAATAGCATGGGACCGGGAGATAGTCAAGCACAGCCAAAGGTTTCTGAGGATAATGAGCAGAGCATACACGACAGTGTGGGAGACACAAGATCTAAGGAGTAGTGAAACTGGGTAGTGTCATTAATACCAGTTCAGCACCCCAGCTTGGCTGGAGTGTGGACTGGAGAGCGAAGAGTCTAGGTGAGATGCTTTCGCAAGGCTACAGCCACAGCAAGTCTGTAGTTCTGCAGATGGCAGGAGAGCAGCCGTGCCAGTGAACGGCCACTCCTGACATACCCGACACTTGGTAAGAGTGACTTATCACACCCAGCTCTAATCCGTCCCCACCACACACAGCAGACCAGCACCACTGCTCTCCACCACATTGCCACCATGGGCACGCCGATCCTCAGCCCTTGCTCTTCCACACCTCCACTCACCCTCTTCAGGACACCCAGCTCTCCACATGGCACGGGGCACCAAAAAAAGGATCAGCCAGGAATTGAGAACTCTGCACACACAACCGAAGAAAGTCAGCTCCAACGTGTTACTATCGAGTTGTTGCCTGCGTTTCAGTTTGCTGAAAGAGCTGGATTCACAGCCTTGAGCCTGATGTGCCCAAATTAGTCACAGCCCTTGAACAGCACTGTCCTCAGTTGTCTCCCACTGGTCTCTCTTTCCTTCAGGAGAAGAACCAGTTCAACTGATGTCGACTCCCTTAGGCCCTAGAATCTATTGTTCTTTCGTCAACAGCAAGATCAGGACAAACTAGATTAAAACTCAGTTGGGTAGAAGACCGATGACTCCAGTAATGCTTAAATTCTAATTCAGAGCAGCAAGATCTCAAAGCACAAGCTTCACTTCTCTTTCTGTGGATCGATGGCAACACTCTGCATTGAGCACCAGGAAGATGAAGTTCCACCTTTCTCATCACTGTGAGGGCTCCCGGTTTCACTGATGGTGGTCTGGATCATGACAGAGTGACACTGGGGAGAATGCCCCTCCATCAGCCCCCGAACCTGCTGCTGCCTGCTCTCACCCATCCTTATCAAGCTCCTTCATCCTTCATCCTATCACTTGCTCCCTTCAGATTCCCTTTGTTACTCACCCCCTTTTAGCCCTCCCTGCAAGCTCCCTGCCTTCTACAGCGGGGAAGTTCCCGTAGTCCCTGCCGGCTGGCTGCAGCACTCTCACACAAAGAAAAAGTCAATGTTTATCTGGTTCTTTGGTATGTATATCACTGCTGTGCTCAGGGCTGGCAGAGGACTCTGCCTGCAGCTGGAGTTAATGCCTTGGAAGAGCATATTCCAAGGGTGGGTCTAACTAGGCTGGGCAAAGGGCTGTCTAGTGACTTGGAGCAGGAGTCTGGGAGCCAGTGCTCCTAGGTTGCATCCTTACCTCTGGCAATGACTCAGTCATGTCATCAAAAATAACTCATAATCGCTCCCTGCCTTGGCCTCCCCATCTGTAAAATGGAGCCGCTTTCACAAAGCTGTACTGTGAACTCCACTTAATGACAACTGCACCACGTTCGAAGACCTTTGATCAAAGATACTGTGACCAGATTCCAGTTAATATTGCCTGAGATTTATTAACACACCCCCAGTGCTGACAAGTCAATAGCCTTCCCAAGCATAAATGCTCCACACGGTGCAAACACTGACCTAGATTTTGAGTAATTATGCTGGAAACTGGCACATGTGATGCTTTTGCTCCCTGGCTTCCAAGTCAGCAGCATTCACGTTCGTAGAGAAAACAGCTACTTCAGGTTCAGAGCTGCCCAGATCCTACTACTGCTCCGTGTTTCAAAGCATCAGCAAGACCAGACCAAAAATATTCTCTCTTTTTCCATCCCCACACTGAGGTCTCTGCTGCTTAAGTGGAAGCAGATGTTTGCTAGGTGCAAAAGAAGGTTTGAAACACCCCATGACACTTCAACTTCCACCCGGGAAAGGGCAGTGCTGCTTGCAAATCCCAGGAGACACTGTGGTACAGAGCAAACACAGGGATCACTACACGGGGTGCCAAAGACCTGCCCTGGGATGTCAACAGTGACCTGTCTGCAAGTGGAAGAAATTCCCCTATCAGTTCAACTGTCAGTGGAGAAGGGGAAAAAAGAGCTCCTTCCTGACCCTTACAGTGAACTGCTGGTACGGACTATGGTGTTGGTGCACCTCATCGTACTCGACAGCGAGGATTTTTACCCACTTTCCTCACAGACCTGGGACTCTACTTGCCTTGTCTGCATGGCTCACTTACAGCATCATGACGCTCCAGTCCTGACAGTATGATTCTTGCAGCAGGATGGCTCTGGCAGGGAGAAAAATCACAAGGCACAGGCAAGTGGCAGGATCCTTGGCACAGCACCAGGATACCCAGAGGAGAAAGACTCGCTGAGGAGAAAGTTTGCGTTTGACACCTGAGGTCTCGCCACATGGCTTCACTGCAGGTCAGTAAATGCCCAACAGCCTCATGCTTCACATGGAAAGACTTAAGGCGGGGAGAATAAACACTCACACATGCTTACACAGCAGTTCAGC
>NW_010414479.1:82676-83890 GCF_000710305.1 Buceros rhinoceros silvestris
ACATGGAAAGACTTAAGGCGGGGACAATAAACACTCACACATGCTTACACAGCAGTGCAGCAGGAGTTCTTACTCCCAGGACACTGTTCTGTGCTCTGGTGGCAGTAGCTGTCCAGTGAGAAAGCTGCCAAAGCTGGGTCAACATCAAGGTCTTCACTGGCAAAGACTTAGAGGAGAAATCCTGGAGCCAGCTCGTTTCAAAGGCCGTGCATAGGCAAAGTCCTCAGGCAGATGCTTGATTTAAACCCGTCTCCCACTCCCACCCAATTCAACGGGATTTCACAAACATGCCTAGTGCTAAGCACATGCTTCACCCAGCTTGCTAAGTTGGAACAGGAACCAGAGTGAGGAAATGCCTTTGTAAAACCAGTTGCACTGGTACAGCCAGTAGAATGAACCAGATCCAGCGATACGCGCAGCAAGGAATAACCCAGGGAGTGAATGTCACCCAGGCTGCACTGAAACCCCTGGGAGCCCCGCTGTCCCACGGGTGGGCGGGGGAAGACGTGCAGTGCCTCCTGAAGCCCCCACAGCTCCTTGCAGGCTTGCTGCCTCTGCACTAGCCAGCACTAAAGAGCAGTGTGGTGCAGAGCACATGAGGTGTGCGCTAACCAGCCAGACCCCACCAGAAGGGCAGCGGGGGTTTCCACCGCGGCTGAGCACCAGCCCAGCCTGGACAAAGAGAGAAGAGCTGCTGCCCTGAGCCGCAGCAGGACTGCTGCAGGTTGCTGCATTTCTCTAAATAAAACCATGTTCACTCGGCTTTCATTCAAACAAACAAACAAAGAGGAAGGCCAGGCACCACCCCAGGAGGAGGTTATTTGGAGGTCTGCAGGACCGCTGCTCTCTCTTCCATTTCAGCACTGCCTCATGCAAGGACACCTCAGACATCCTTGGCCACAGCACCGCGCTGCTCTGGACTCCAGCAGACATGCTTTCAAACGCACGACCTTAAAATATCTTAAAATAAAAAGCACAAAATCGTTTTTTTATTTGTCTGTGGCTCCTGGGTTTTTCTCTGGAACCATTAAGTCTTTGGTTTCTATGGGTGCCATGTGATGACTCATTACCAGAAGCTGCAACTTCAACAAAATTGAGTATCACAAACAAATTATCAGCTCCCAGTCCTCAGCAGCCTAATGGAATGACTGCGATGGCGTGAGAGGAAACTTTAGCCAGCAAGTGCAAGCAGACAGGCTGGATCACCTAGCACG
>NW_010414480.1:0-7509 GCF_000710305.1 Buceros rhinoceros silvestris
CTGCCCACAGCATCAGCAGTGACAGTGATGTTATTGCCATCAAGTGGGTTGGGTTCGGTTTTGGTATTGTATATTTATCACTTCATTATTATTATTTTTATTGAAGTTATCTTTTTTTTTTAAATTTCATTAGCTTTTTTTTCCACATCATAAGTCTCTCTTTTGAGAAGACAGAGGGATTAATAGAGAGCATCTGTCAGTTGTCTAGTTGCTCACCCAGCCCCACTGATACAAGGTCAGTGAATGAGGAGAGGGGGGAAGTGCTCCAGATGCTGGAGCAGACGTTCTCCTGCAGCCACAGTGAAGACTAAGGTGAGGCAGGCTGTCCCCCTGCTGTCCGTGGAGGTTAATAGCAGAGAAGATAGCCAGCTGCATCCTGTGAAGGACCTCACACCACAGTAGGTTGATGCATCTGCAGGAGGCTGTAACCCCATCGAGAGAAGTCCATGCTGGAGCAAGGTCCTGGCAGGACCTGTGGAGACGGATGAGCCCATGGTGGTGTAGGTTTGCTGGCAAGACCTGTGACTGCATGGGGGACCCACACTAGAGCAGTCTGTTTCCTGAAGGACTGCACCCTGTGGAAGCAACCCATTCTGCAGCAGTTCATGAAGAACTGTAGTCTGTGGGAAGGGCTCATGTTGGAGAAGTTCATGAAGGACTGTCCTCTGTGGGAGGCACCGTACACTGGAGTAGGGGAAGGATGTTAGGAGGCCCTCCCCTGAGGAGGAAGGAGCGGCAGAAATGCATGTGCTGAACCCCCATTCTTCATCCCTCTGTGTCACTGGGGGAGAGGAGGAGATAGGTAAAATCAGGAGTGAAGTTGAGCCTGAGAGGGTGACTGAGAAGGGAGGGGTGGAGGAAAGGTGTTTTTAAGACTGGTCATGATTCTACTCTGATTTTGATTAGCAATAAATTAAACTAATTTCCCCAAATTTATTCTGTTTTCCCCATGACGGTAATTAGTGAATATCTCTCCCTGTTCTTATCTTGACGCATGAGCCTTTTGTTGTATCTTCTCTCTCCTGTCCAGCTGAGGAGGTGAGTGATGGCAGGCTTTGGTAGGTATCTAGCCTCCAGCCAGGATCAACATACCACAAGTACTTATTTTTATGATATTTTTATGATCAAATTTAAAAACAATGCAAACTTGGCTAAAGGCAGAGTTGTCCCAGCAACTAATCCCCTGCTTGTCGCTCAGAAAGCTGTTAAATATGTGTAAAGAATGCCATTAGGGCCTGCCTCAAGATAGTCCTGAAAAGCATACCTGAGTGCAATAACTCATTTTTCCATCACTGTTTTGCCAAAGAATAAATGAAGAATTAATTATGATAAGCAAAAAGACTTCTAAAACACCTCTATCTTCAACAGATTTTTTTTTATTCTAAAAATCTTTTTGATGGGAAAATGCATAATACCTGATATTCTAAAGAAAGCATGCCAACCATCAAATTAATTATCATCTGTTAATAACACTTTGAACTGGGATGGTATTAAGTTTATTTACTTACATTATCATCTTTGTTTTGTTTTATGGGTAAAAACAACTGCTGGAGCCTGACATATGCATATGATATAGCATAATGAAAAGGCCTTGGAAATCCCAGGACATTAGAATTTGTGCTGTGAAAACAAGCAAGCATATTATGGCATCGGGTATGTCAAATTGACTAGGAAGTGGCCAGTCCTGTTACCTTGGAAATGAAGAAGCTCTATTAGATACTTATGGTATAAGTCTGGAAAAAAAAAAAAAGTGGATTAGAGGTGTATGTTTATATAAAAAATGAAACCAAATAATGATAATGAACCCTCAATGCAGCCAGCAAAAGAGAAAGCAGAATTTTATGCAAAGTAGGAGGACTAAATGGTTGCCTGTACTCAGACTGAGATTTCAGCACTCACTGAAAAAAGTGACAATTCATGTCAATAACAAGAGGACAGTGTTCTAAGATGGAAAAGATAAATATCATTCAGTTAAGTGAAATCTCTTATTTTTAACACTTATGAATGACCAAGTTGTTTCCTCACTTGGGGTGCCAACCTCTTCAGTATGAAAGAATTGCAACTCCATTGGGACACTGTAAAAATTTTTTTCTTTTTTTTTTAACATTTTAAAAATTATTCTCTCTATATACACATCCTCCCAGATGTGACAAGACTGTTACGTGTTCGTAGGATTTTTTTTTTTTTTCACTTTTTCTGTATCACAACACATAGCTGACTTCCTATTCCACACAAATATTTTCACCTTAAAATTTGCTGGCAATTATACAGAGATAAAGAACACTGTATAAAACCTTATCTGTTTTGCAGTGTACCACAGAATATCGTAGGTTTTTAGTTGACTTTTAAAAAATATTTTTAAAATATTTAAAATATAAAATGTGTAGTCTCATGTCATTATTTTTTATTTCTTGTGTTCTGCTAGGGAAAAGGGGAATAAGGAAACAACACTGACCATTGTCGTAGATGAGAAAATAGCATTTCTTGCATAATTATCTATGATTACCCAGTATCTTGGTCTCTGTAGTCCCTTGAAGACATTGAAGATAAAAAGGAAATTGAGAAAATTATGTCAAAATAAAAAATAGACCTAAGACTGGTCAAATTGAGTAAAGGATTTAGGTGTCTATGAAAAATCTTAAGAGGATTTGAGGTTCAAAGTCGAAAACTGTAATTAGAAAATAGAGATAGACCAGCTGTCATTTACTTACAGTAATTTATTATTCAGATGATCACAGAATAATTGAGGTTGGAAGGAACCTTTGTTCTTCTTGTCCTACACCCCTGCTCAAGCAGCCAGTTGCCAATGACCACTTCCAGACAACTTTTGAGTATCTATCATCTCCAAAGGTGAAGATCCACAACATTTCTGGGAAACCTGTGCCAGTGTTCAGTCACCCTTACAATGAAAAATTGTGTATTGATGCTCAGAGGGAAGCTTCTGTGTTTGAGTTTGGTGCCATTGCCTCTTGTCCTGTTACTGGGCATCACTGAAAAGAGCCTGGCTCCATCCGCTTTAATACACTAATACACTGAAATTATGGCTAGTAGTCATATTTTCTAAAAAAAAAAAAAAAAAAGTATTACGCAAATTATTAAGAAACACATAGGTAATTTTACACTTAACTTTAAATATTGTTAATATGTTAATTTTCATTTTTGCAGTCATTAGAATTGAAAAAATATTGAGGAACATATTGCAGATTAACATAAAGTTATCAATAATTCCCAGTAGCTAAGATTCCATTAGGTATGTGTAAATGAAGTACCTCTGAGATCTATTAGGTCTTTCTAGATTTTTCTGTACAAATTTATCATAGTAGGATCTTAAAAGATTAGAACAAACAAATCAATCTGGACATTTGTCTGAAATCTCTTTGAACATAGTCTCTCAAAAAGACATGAGGTTCTTTCATTTTTTCTTTGTGGTATCTCTGTATGTAATGACAGGAATTGCTGCTGATCTTCCAGGCTGACCTAAGACTCCTACCCTGTCAAATACTGAGTCAATCCTCTTTCAGTTATATAAATTGATTCACTGCTTTCTCCAGCAGGAAATTATACATGTGTGTATATATTTGCAAGTGTATGTATGTGTACATACCCTTTTATCTCCAGTTAGAAAAAAATAGGGGTATCCATGGTCAATAGCTGAAAAGCCTTCTGTAATTCAATAAAATGAAGCCAGTAGGAGAAGTTATAAACCTTTATTTAATACGGAATATTCCTTGGTGATGCACAGTCCTTATTCAGTGTTCAGTGCTGGTGTTTCCAGAACCAAAGATCTTGCAGTGTTCACATGTAAGCATAACCACCCCTTACAAGAAGCAGGAGTTGAAAAACATATGTAGATATAACTCATTTAATTCCCATAATTTCTTGTCTCAGTATGCACAACCAAGCCAAGAAAGTGTTGGCAACAGTTTATAACTTGATTCAAAGGAAAGCAGACATTCCCTTCACACTGAGTTGTTCACAAATGATTAGTCACATATAATAATTTGAGGGAAAGTAGTAAAACCAACATGTGACATGACAATTTTGACTAGTGCCATTCATTCGCAGAATACAGAGATGAAGGTGTTACTTCAAATGCTTTTATGTTTGTTTGTGAAATACATAGGGAACGTACCTACTTTCTTAGGAAATTAATTGTTCATGAATTCCTAATGGACGACGGCATCAAAACCTTTTGATAATAGTAAAATAAAAGCTAATGTCATTAAAAGCATATACAATGATTACATGCTATATAATGCTTCAATCAAACAAATTATAAAGTCCTGTGTGATTTACTACTGCTTTCTTTTACATCTGATTAAGATAAATGTAGTTATATTTTCTCTAAATATTGTTTTAAATAAACTATATCTTTCTCAAAGTGCTTTTTTAGGTACAATGAAATTCAATTATGAGTCCAGAGCTGAGTCATTGAGTGAAATACCTATTCACACAAAATGAATAAATTATATTCCTAAACACGAGAGATGTTTTAGATGCAAAACTGTTCATTCACTGCCTGCCCTCCAAAGGAGAATAAGTTTACCCCACATTTGGGGAGGAGATACATGAGTTGCATGCCACCTAATTACTGACTTAAAACATTCACTCTCATGGAGGTATCGAAATCAGTATTAAATAATCTGTATTAAAACTTTAGTTTTATTTTCCACAATTCCAGAATTTTATTCTTGTGTTGACTCATAAATGTGAACGGTCCTATATGTTACACTACTCCAGAAACTGATAATCTGATTTAGCGAGCCATATGAAAAGTTTTAGATACATACGCAAATGTTCTGACTGGTTGGGTGGGGGTGGGTGGGGGAGAGGGTCAAGGAGGGGTGGAAGAAAAGAAGGAGAGATTCAAATAAGAATTACTGATACTGATGATGAACTGCTTATGACCATGTCTGCCAATGAGACTTGGTTTATGGTACAAACTAATAAACCAAAAGTGGTTTGCTGGAATTCCAGCCTAAATGAAGAATAAATAATGCAAAAAAAGTTTATTCCAGACACCATATTTTTTTTAATCCATAAACTGATAACTGCAAATATTGCTCTTTCATTTCCACAGTCTGTGATGAATTAGCCGTTCTAAAATCCAGAGAACACAGTAGCCCTATATACTTGGCTTCAGCTCAGTTCATAGAGGTGACATACAATATGAAATCAGTGTTATACCAACAGCATACCAACCATGCTGCAGAAAAATCCTGCTTGAAGTCAGTCACTGAAGAGCACTGACAATTGTTGCTATTTAAAGACAAAGCTATGGTCATATCTGCCTTCCTCCACAGCCCTTAAGCCATTCTTAAACTCCTCAGTGTACCAGTATGACAGAAAATATTCTCTAATATTCTCCTAAGTGTGTAAACTCATTTGGCAAAGTCTGGAGGCTCTAATGAAGGAGATCATCATTATCCATTTCCTTGATGTGAATCATAAACACTGAGGAATGGTATGGTATGACAATGAGTAGTTGATTACTTACAGTATGTGTCAGTGCAATCCTGTTCAGCCATTGTAAAGCTCAATAAATAGTCCCATGGCTATTTATTTGCTAGCAATATTCAGTATTGATCAAATATTCACCAAAATCAAACCAAAGCAATGCTAGTGGATATGAGCTGTATTCAATTTCATCAAGTTTTCAGCTTGATGGATATAAATCTCTCTTACCTTTTATAGACAGTGTATCACTGAAATAATTTATTTTGCACCTGTGCTTTTCTATTTTGCAATTTAACATAATATTCCAACAATTAATGCATAGTCTCATACTACAATAAACACAGTCTTGCTTGCGTTTTGCAGTAAAAACTGTAACAATAAACCCAAATTTTTTAGGCCTTGTTTGTTACTGCTAAGCCTTGAATTTACTGGAACTATTTTTCAACTTGCTGAGATTTTCTTTTCTAAACTGTGTAATCTAATGCTTATCCATACAGGCCTTAAATCTTAGACTTAATAAGTCCACGAAACAACCATGAAGAAACCAAAAAACTGTAACATAATATCAACTGCTAAGCAATGGAAGAGAAGCTGACAAACTGACAAACAATGATTAAAAAATACTCCCACATGAACCCTAAAATGAAGAAAACCATGAGAGGGAGACACTGATACCATCGACATTGACTTTGTCTTGCCAGGAACCTGGGATACCAACATCCAGCCAGGAAGGCTTCTCTCCTCCCCTTGGCCCAAGAAAGTCTGCTCAGGTATCCTTCAATCATTGGAAAGACTAAAAAGAAATTCAGAAAAGTGGAGCAGCATGAAGATATCACAGCCTGTATATTACAATTTTAATTGCTTTATTAATTCTGTTTTTAAATTTACTTTAATGGAGGATTATGGATTTCTGATGTATAACTTGCATTTTAACTGAACTAGCAGTATTTTTTACTTTAATTGGATTATCAATAAATTATTTGATCCATAAATTGTGTTGTCTTTTTACCCATAACAAAATTTTGAACAAAACAGGTGGGGAAAGAAGTATAACTTAAATCCAAGGTAGTAGTTGAGAACAGATTGTTCCTGTCTTTGTATGTGCCTGTCTCATTTAATAGAATGTAGCAACTTATGTGGAATTAGCTGGTTGAGACAGGACTGTGGTGCAGTTTTTCATTAACAGTCTCAAATACATTAAATGTGCAATGTATTTAGGCTAAAATAATCAGATAGAAACAGAGTACTACATCTTCTGATGAGATTCTCCCAACCAAACTCCAAGGGAGGAAGCTGTGATAAAAAAACGGTATAATTTGATTCAGTACTGCCTCATTTAAATTCTGTGGACTCTTCTGTGAAGCTTGTAAGATGGTTTAATGCAGACAGAAAACATGGATGCCCCGCAAAGGTTCAAAGCATGGTGGAAAGAATAAACTATATGAAGACAATAGCAGAGCCCAGTCTTCTCAGTATTCTATGCTATTTAGGGGTTCTTCTCAAAATCTGTTTGCAGGCTAGGATTTTAGGAAGTCACAAATATGTAAGTGGGCAGAAGTTGTAGCTTAGTGTCACAGTTTGAAAAGGAGGGGCTGTCTCCCACCAAAAGGGAATGCGACGAGATAGTGTGTTGGCTGGAAAACCTGCCAAAGCACACACAGAAAACGTGCTGATAAGCCGTTAGAGAGCTCATTAGTCAGGCAAAGGATATGATAACACACAGGCTACATATATGAGCGATAGGAACAGAAAAGTTTAATAATGCAGACACCCTTGAAGTTAAACCGGACTGGGAAAAGGAGAGAAGGAGATAGAAGGGAGAATAAATAAAAGTGTACAGTTACATATAAACTCTCCAGAATCGGAACGATCCTCCGCTTACAAACTCCACCCCACAGTGGCTCACCACGCCAGGGCGGGGGGAGGAAAAAGTCTACCCGTAATCTGTCCGTTGCCTGAACAAAAAGCTAGATAATGGGTTCTCCTGAAGCAAACCTTTCATGCAATTAAAACATAGTCCTTTTCTCCTCTGGGCTAGCTGTAGGGAACTTC
>NW_010414480.1:7685-25871 GCF_000710305.1 Buceros rhinoceros silvestris
AAGGTCCTACCCATTTTGCAGAAGGAGTCTTTTACTGCTTCAGGGAAGTAGCAGGTCCTGGACGTGTCTTTCTCTCCTTGATAAAGGTTTCCAGTCCGAGGGCGTGAGATTCAGGAGTCCTGCGCGGCATATCTGGGAAAGCCACAGCACGGACAAGATAGAGAGGAGGGCAGATAGAGCAGAGGGGGGAAAGCAAGATGGCAAAATGGCATCGGATCTCCCAACACGCCCCCTTTTATGACTTCGTTCAAAGAGGCGTGTTCTCCTTCCCGGAAGCTTGGGAGAACCACAGCTCTCTGGGAAGAAGAAAGCCAGACAACAGGAGAGCATCGGTTCCTCCATGTTGAACCCAGGACACTTAGTTAACTGTCAGGTTGTTTCTTCTCATTTCATTTATCAGTTTGAACCTCCTGATTTGTATAACCATAATTAAAAAACACTCAGGAAACAAGACCTTCAAATAATTTGCCGAGTAAAAAATAATTTTTTAGAAAATCTTTTGAGATGATTCCACCTCTTTGTGTATTCAGAATAATTTACCCTATTAGTCTGGTCAAAAAAAAAAAAAAAAAAGTCTTTTTTTTTCTGAAGCCACTGACTGCAAATAGTGGAAGAAATATAGTTAGCAAAATAAATGTCTGATCAAAGCAGGTGTTACCTAATATGAAAACATTCTTATTGATGATACGCTTATCCTTTCTAATTCACAGAAGGAAGTTGAAAGATGTAAGTAGCATAGTAATATAACAGTGATATTAATTTTGTATGGAGTGGCACAGCACGAATCTTATTCCCCATGTAGGTTCTAGGTGTACTTATAATCCATCAACTAGTGCAGCAAGAGAATTCTCTTAAGTTTATTTTCGTATTAAAGCATGTTTTCACCCAAACAATTTACATTATATTGTAAGTCAACTGTCTTCCATATTTTTTCCATATTTTATATCTGTTAATTTTTCTGTATTTCTATGGGAATATCTTTATATTTCAAAATGGACAAAATTTAAACATTAAATTTTGCAAGGTAGCTGATGATTTGTTTTAAGTTATTTTTTTCATTATTTCTTGCAATTTATAGAATATTTAATGATAAAACTTTTACATAAGATTTGTATGAATTCACAAAATATGTAGAGTGCATGTTGTGTTTTAGGATTTGGCCCGGTTTTGGCAGCAGGGGAAGAAGGCTGCCGCCTTTGTTTTGATGTGTTTCAGGTTTCGTTAGGTTTCTACGGAAGTTAAGTATTCAAAAATAATGAAGTAGCCAGATAGAGTAAATGCTTTCAGAGGACATCTTTTATGGTACAAAGTAAGGCTTAAAGGAGGAAATTATATTATTTCACAACACAGACAATTTGGATTAATAGCCTCTAAATCAGGCTAGTCACAGTCATAGTATACAGTACCGTTTGGGGCAATCTCTGTGACCATTTTTGTGACCTAATACAAAATTATCTTATTTTGTGCTTTTTTTCCGTTCAGCCTTTATGAAATATTCTGAGGGCTGTATTTCCGTGAGTGGTATTTTACAGCATGAAATTGAGCTTATATACTGAGTAACCTGGAGTGGTCTCAAGGTAGACGAGATGCTTGAGAGTGCAGATATGGATTTGGTAGTTTACAGGAGGCTAAAAGTAGTTAGCACAGTATTATCTGTACCACCTTCTGGAACTGCACATGCAACAAACTGTCTTAAAAACTGTGTCTGGAATTTACTTTTGGGAGAGAGATGTGAAGGAATCCAAAAGAACTGAGAGCAGACCAGAGGCATAGCCCAACAATTATTTGGGTCCACTGCTAGAGTTCTTTTTTTGCTCTTTTCTTTGGAAATGCAGACACAACCTACAGCCTACATATCGAAATATATAGTTACAAAAAGTGCCTCCAGGATCAGCCAGTATTGAAGGAATAATGCTCAGTATTTATATATAAAACCGTAAACATAAAAATCTAAGTTCTCTATTCTTTTTCGCCAGTCCCATTATTATAGTTACCACTTCTTGTTAGAAAAAAACCTGAAAGAGGAATGTACTACAGAATTACATGCAAACATATACAACCACTTTCTATCAAATAATAACAATGAACTTTAATATACTTGTGTGAGAAATCAAAATAATGGTCTTTTGTAAACAATAGATAACAAGAACAATATGCTTATTCTAGCTGAAGTCAAAATAGAAGAGTCACTATTTCCTCTGCAATATAAGTAAGACAAATACTGCAGTTATTTTGTGACAAAAATAGAACCAATAAACAGCTAAGGGAATAAAGCACTGAGGTATGCTTTGTCACACCTTTTTATCTCCTCTGTGTAGTTTGGCATTTCAAAATTGTTAAAAACTCTTGCATAGCAAAATGTAATTTCAAAACCATATAAAAAAAAAGAACTATTTTTTTTGGTTCTCCTTTTTAAGTTCTTTAATACATCAACTTTTTCTATAGCATTCACGGTGGTGTTAATACTAACATGAATGTCTTTACTCCAAAATAGGACATAAGTTAAACCTCTGTAGTAATTCTTCTAATGTTTTTTCCCCCACTCCTTATTTCCTTGAAATGTTCATGATAATAAAATAGGTCTGTGCAATTTACACTTTAATGTCTCTATTTCGACATAGCATTTCTATAGGTGAATCACCATTACTTGTTCACTTAGTTAAAAGACTACCTCAAACATGAACTGGCATTTAATTTTTCCATTACCTGATTTCTTGCATATTTGGCATCTTACTCAATGATCCTTCATGGAGAGACTGAAATTCTCTGATGAAATCTGTTTGGAATCTGTCCTCATCTTTTCCAGAACAACCATACAGTCTGATGGTTTACACAGTATTGTAAAACAAATTTGTATTCATTTTATCTGAATGCGTAATCAGCTTTGTTTACACAGATGCTCACAGTACTGTATATTAATTACTTTTCAATTATAAATTTGGAGTGTTGATTGGAAGACCATATTTCTCTTCTACTTGTGAATTGACTTTATTATCTCTCCAGTGTTTTACTTACATATTTCTAATACATTCATTTTGATTTTTAATTGATAGCATGGTTTGAAAAGATCGTGTTTCAAATCACTGAATATCAGCATTTTTTCCCAATAACTTCCTCATTTCACATTTCTTTAATATTAGTTAAAAGCTGGGACAAAGATGGAAGGGCACTCCAAAGCTAATGGTACAGATCTTTTTACATCCATTAACCTTGAAGACTGTTTTTATAGGATTGTTTGACAAAAAGATAGTTGTAGTGATACAAACCAGAACCAGGATGAGTTAACAATTAAACAACATGGAAAGTAAGCAGTCCAGTGCTTGAACTTCCTCCTTGATTTTATTCTATTTATCAGTACAGATGCATCCAGGATTTTTGAGACTGTTCAAAACGAGAAAGGTTCAAAACATGAAAGTTTTTTTGTCAGGAAAGTAGAACAAGACAGGAAGAACTCATTTTCAAGGACATTAAACAAGGAGGAGATTTATGTTTAGGCCATTTATTTGATATTTCTTAGCCAGAAGATTTGAGCTCTCTTTATTTACATATTTATCCTATCCTAGCTTATTATTTTTGTGTACAAATCAAACATAGCTTTACGGATTAAGAGCTACTTTTGTCTTTTTTGGTGTAAAATAAACATAGGAAAATTAATTTGTGGGACGGGTTTACTAAACTCTGTTTTAAGAGATATCGAAATTGGGAGTCTTTTCACATATTTATGCTTACTTATTTGCGTAATGAGAAATACTTCCATGTTTCAAATATTAGGAACTTTACTGGCCAAAATGTACAAATAAAAAACAAGGAGTGTATTTTATTTCAGATTTTAGTGCTTGATCCAAACACTAGTTGTCAGAACCTACTGATGCTGACTGATGTAAAAGAAGAGGCATTACAGGAAGCTGATCACTTCATCGTGGTATAGGTATAGAGTTGAAGTGGGTTTGACATTAGAAACGTATGAGGAATACAAACGAAAAAATTAGAGCTCTTCAGAAAACAAGCTGCTGCACAAATGCAAAAATTAATATGAAACAATCAATAAAACAATCTAACCACAAGAATAACAAGATACATGACATAATAGAAGACATGAATTTGAGAAGGGTAGGTTCATAGAAATAAAAAATTATCTTACAGTGACTCCTGTTTAAGAATCCTTTATCTTCATAATTTTTTATCAATAATCCTTATAAAGGTGGTACTAGAAGGGTGATTTAGAGTTTGAATTAGTGACTTGTTTTTAACCATTTCAGCAGTAGCTCAAAGGAAATCATCCTGTGTGCAGAGAAGAAATATCCTGTGCATATGATTTTATTGTTACTTTTCAGACAAATCTGCGTAAATATGTAGTTGTGTACACAGATGTAGAATTCCCGTTGCAATATCAGTACAAAGGAAAATAAACAAGCAATTATCAAGTAATGTTGTTGAGACTTCTATATATAGAATTTTCACAGGTCTATAATGATGTTCTTACACAAATAACTATTTAATGAGGCAAATGAAAAAATAAGTATAGGGTCTTTTAAAAGTGCTTAGAACTCTTCTTTCATGTTAAATATGAGTCATTTCTCATCAAAACAGTATGTTTACTTGTAGAATAGCAATGATAATTCGCCCTGCCATATTATGACTAAAGAAAATTTCAGCTTTGGGGATGTCAATTTTGCTTTTTAAAATTTGATCAAAATGTTATTTAAAAAAAAGGACATTTTAAAAGCACTTCAATATGAAATAACTATTTTTTAATTCAATTTGCAGATTGTTTCTCTGTTATCATAAATAAGTACATAATGCATAATGCATAAAACTGATTAAATCTCAAAATTTCATGGTCACAGAAATATATATAATTTTATATCACAATAAGGTAAAGTGTTTCAATATTTTACAGCTTCTGTGATCATTGTCTAGGGATTAGATTTTGCTGTGTAACTGTCTGAAGATGTTGGAAGACATCAAAGTGACTCTTCTACTTTAAGAAAGGATTGATTATGTCTATATCCAAATACAGATATAACATGTACAAGTAGAAAGAAGAATGGGATAAGCATTGCTGTGGCTCTCCACCCCTTCTTAAAGAGGAATTCAGAAAATTTTCAATAACTTCCACATCTGCTTTAAGGAGTAGATAAACTGTCCTTTATTTTGAGCTTATCTTGTTCTCATACTATATTTTCTACCCTATTTCAGCCTGAATGAACAAAGATCTTAGTATTTTTTCAAATACCAAGTTTTTTCCTTTAATTCCTCCTTGTATATGAATCAATACCAGCAGTATCTTACACTACATACAGCCTCACTTCAATTAAGGCTCATAGTTCTGGCTTAAAAAAAATGTCTCAACTGTTTTCTATTTGGTTACTGAAAAATAACTAGCACACAAAGTCCTTCTCTCTTTTTTCAGTGCCAGCTCTTTTCATCTCTCCTTTAAGTATCCCTCAAGTATCACCTAAGAAAGCAAGAGCTATTCTACTGGGTCAGACCACAGGAATGCTCTCCCTCCCATCTTGTTCCTAGCAAGATTCTCCCTCCAGGAAATGTTCCACTCCCAGAGCCTTCAGCATTATGAACAAACAAACAAATAAATAAATAAATAAAGTTTTCCTACTTTTAGAAACCTACTACTATAATCTAAGAGGGAGTCTAAGGCAAAGAAAACATTTGTCCCTTTCACTTCTACTGGTCTCTCTCTCTTTGTAAGCAGTCCAAGAAAAGACTCCCCTGCCATGACCGGGTGACTCACTACCAATTCCTCACCTGGCAGAAACACCAGGAGCAGAAGCCCTCCTGCAAAAACAAAGCAAAGCCTTGGTCATCGCCCCAGACAACGGGTTTTCTTCACTTTTGTTCTTAAAGCACAGTCCTCAATGCGTGCACTCAGACAACTGCAGCCTCATCCAGCAGGATCATCCTAGTGTTGTCCCATCTATCTGCAGTTTTCTTTCTTATCCTCCGATCCAGGTGTCATGGCATCTGTTGCCTTCTGGTTGCCACCTCACCTTTCCAAGACTTATCTACAGGCACTGGGATGAGTGGCAGGATGCCTATGGTATCCCCCTCAAGACATAAGGTAAAACGGGATACAAGGGAAGGTGGGAAATTAATAACTAATGATGCCTCCTTGATACACTCATGGTTTTTGGACTGAGGTATTTTTGTCCTACTCCCAATTGATAAAGGCACTCTGCACATCATTAATGACCAACCAGACCTTTCCACTTGTTAGTGCTAATTCAAGGACCTTTGTCTACTCTTCAAAGAACCTGACAGCCTTTGAACATCTGAAAGGCCTGGTTACCTACAGAAGAAAATCCTGGACTTTTTCTATTTACAGCTACATTGGGTATCTAGATGATTCCTAACTTATCAACAGGTGGAGGAGGGATAATGCCTTTCATCTACTACAAGTTTCACACCTTTCACATCCATCCACATTTCTCCACAGATACTTCTCTACAGTGCCAGATCATGAGTGTTTAAGAATGTCCTTCTGGTACTGTGAGGAATTTTATTTGGTTGATTGGATGTTGCTTTGGTGGAGGGAGAGCAGGGAGTGGGAGATTCCAATTCCTGAGCTGTGGTTACCTGATTCTGTAAAAACAGCCTGCTGGCTCCTTGTAGACCACTTAGCATTTAGCCTCATCTTTTCAGTTTCTTGTACTTTATTTTTTTCTTCCTAATTTTCATGTAGTTATCTTTCTTGAAATTATGTATAAACTTTCTCAATTTATTTTGTCTACTTTTCCTGCTACAAATTTAAAATTAATTCTGTTGTGTGTTTGTTGTTGCATTAGAATTCTGCTAATACCTTTTTGACTGAATCTTGTATATTATAACCCAAGATCATAATGGTGTCTTATTTGTTTCCTTCCAAACTTTTACCTCCATGTCTCATTCTGGCAAGGCGTTAATCCAGCCTACATGTGGCTAGTTAGAACTACTGTTTCTGACCATCCTAATTGTGTAGTTTCTCTAATCTCACTTAACATTTTAGGGCATTGCTAGCCCAATCCTAACATTTCATTTTATTTATGAATGCCACCTACAAACACTCTGAAGAGCTCCTTTTTTACTGTAATATTTTTGAGCTGTTCCACTTCATATAATCCTTCCTATACTTTGCCACTCCCTAATTTCTATCCCTACTGTATCACTCCTATAAAGCTGACAGCCTGGCAATACTGTAACCCATTGATTGTCTTCCTTTTAGCAGGTTATGTGATATCTGGTTTCTCAGATTTTTTTACAGATGCCAAACATATTTTCTCATCTTAATTTTTAGGCTTTAAACTTCGGTGAAAAGGACTCATAACACTTCCCTCTGTTTTGCCACTTAATATTGTTCATGCTGCTCAACTGGCACTGCAGGCAGTCTAGTTTTGCTTGTATTATTTATTGCTAGCGTGCTGTTTATTTTCCTCCTGACCTTTTCAGAATTGTATGGAATATTATCATTTTACTATTCTTCAATTCATATCCCTTGATCCCTAAATTAAGGATATTACTATTTTTCTATTGCCGCTGTCCCTATTTAGGCTTATAGATATAAGTTGTGAATGTATTTGAAATATTAAACTGTACACGGTACACTTGATTTATCACTGTCACAGGATTTTTCACAAAAAGCTCTAGTTCAGAAATGTAATATTACAACAAATATTGCTATTTTGAACTATTCTATTAGTTTGCATACTGTGTTATGAAACCGCAGTGGGTTATATCTATTTACAATACAGTTTGAAACTTTAGGCAATAAATGAATAAATGTATTATTTTACTCCTTACTCACTATGCGCACACACACACAGTTTTGTAGATATATTCCCAGAGTTAAAATGACAATAAAACCAATTAGTTGCAACAAAAAGGCCTTCCTTCTTTTCGTGCAAAATTATAAGCTTATTAAGGTTCAGTCAATTTAACATCATGACTGCCTAAACCTCCTTTACAATGACAGCTACAATACTGTAAGTCTGCTGATGAAAACGAAATTGTCTATGCAAAACATTAGCATGAGAAGGACATAGTTTTAAGCTGATGTCCCAACTGATATTTTAAAAAGTGAAATCTTAATGCATGGAATAACAGTAACAAATTGCTACTGTTGTCCTCATAGTGTTGCATAGGAAAAACTCTTTAGTTGATGAGAAACTTTTATCAGTGAATGAGCATACATAAAATAAAGCTAAATGGCGATAAGTGAAGACTCATCAATGCAAAAGTTTTTGAAATAGCTTATACATTAAAAACCACAATGGGACAAAAATGTATTAACTGTTAATGACTTACATGAACTGGTCTAAGATGGGATAAATGTTATGTGGCAAAGTAATTTTACTTTGTATTTAACTAGAACATAATGCAAAATACATTCATGGCTTATAATTCTGACACTTATTCTCTAAGAATACGTTGCTTTTTCTGAGGACAGACAGGACTTGCATTGAATTATACTTTACTGGACACACATGATGAAAACAGATCCATTGGAGTCTGACTTGTACCTCCATTTCAGACTAAAGAAGCGTAGGAAGTGCTTCAGTCTATAATATAAATATCTGATGTTAGTTATAAACATTACCTGTTTCTACAAAGGAACATGAAACAACCTTCCAAAAGCACTACTGCTATTTAGTTAACATTTGAGATTACAATTTAAATAATGTCATCTATATAGAAGGATTGATAATGTATTTAAGCCCATTGTCTGAAGCAAACAGTATTTCCATATCCAAAATTTAGAGCAAGGCTTGGAAAGAATAATGAATTTGAAATTTTGTTCTAATATTAAATTTACCTTTTGTGTCAGTTTTACTATAAGTTTGCTTAAAGATTATCTGGATGCATGATACAGATTATGTCAGGCTTTAAGGACCTTTTATGTTCTTATTGTTTAAAGAATCTGTTTTTATTATTATTAAATAAAAAGTATAGGACTTAACAAGTCTCCATGACATCCCCAGCTTAAATGTAATGAGATGTAGAACTGAAGGCCAAGTTTCTCCAATATGCTCTTTTTGAATGTGGTAGTACTGAGCCAGCTGAATAGGTCCACTGTAGTCTGGCAAATAAAGACAATGAGCAATGGTTTGACTTCCATCCTTACAATGATCTCCTTGTGGGCTTGGAGAATTGGTTTAAGTCATGTGTGACAGCTCAGACTAAATTTTCAGCTTGAAGAAAGTTTTCTTTTGCTTTGCAAGTTCTTGTAGGACAAGAATGACTTCCTGACATGTCGTAGCCCCACAAAGTCTGAGTAGCTTTTCCAGACCTGGAAAAAATTGAGAGTGACATACAGAATATGTTAAAAGTCGTGGAAAAGCATCTGGAGTTGAGAGGGAAGATGGGAAGGTTTGTCAGCAATGGAAGAATTAAATCTAGCTATCTCTCTTTCTGTTTTGCCCATGTGTTAGCTTTCCTCCAGACTTCAAGGGGGAGTTCCCCTCTTCATTTGCATCTCTGTCAGAATAGATAATTAAAAACATCCTTTCTAAGTTTCTCTATTATTCATGAGTATATCAAGCCCTTAAATCTCTAAAAATGCAGTATTTCTTGAACTAACTAAAATGCTTGTAGCTTAACTTATGAGCAGATATTTCCCCCCAATTAAATAAATATTTTGTTTCTGTGAAATGCAAATTCACAAAGAAATAAAGAAGGGTTTGTGAGGGGGAAAAAAATATATTTCTTTGTGAGGAAAAAAAAATGTTATTGCACTGGAATCTCTTCCAGCTATTTCAATTGTCTACAGCCCTTGTAGTGCAGTTTGTGAGAGAAGTGTCTTTCACCATCAGATTTTTTTTTTTTAATATAAGAACTGTTACAATCTCTTGCTGGAAATTGCATGTTATCTATAAGAACATCTTTAGTGATATATTTTCACTAATTCATATGGTTATTTAAGATTAAAATAAATGTCGTATAATTTCTCGTCCTTTTTTAGAAGTACTCTGAGTATTTACTTATTCAAAACGATGTGTGCATGAAAACAAAATGTCACCATATATTTCTTTTTTCTTTTTTTTCTTTTTTGACCCAAGTATAAATCTGCAGGATCCTGCACTGAAATGGAAATAAATCGTTACTATAGGTAACTACTTATATCTAGAAAATAACTCCAGAAATGAGAGTGCAGTAAGTACTCGAGAAACAGCCAGAAAGGCTTGAATCAAATTAAAATTAAACAATTTATTTTGCTTCTCTTGGTGGCATTTCTGAAGTTGGATTTCCCTGATATCCTAGAAATGACGGTTAAGTTATATTCTCAGCAAGTTCAGCACGCTTAATGAATTCCTTGGGGAAACCAGAATATCTGTAGCACAATTAACTTCCCATTCTTATGTAAATGAAGAGTTTCAGGGTCCCTGATGGAAGCCTACTTTTTGGCTACAGTTAGCAAGTGTATGCTATTAAATGACACATGGAGCCTTGAGCTGAAATTTAGATTTCACTAATTTGTGCTGTGACATGTGCAAACCTGCTTTAGAGAAATGTGAAACACAGTTTTTTAAATGTACTTGATGAAATGGGGATTATTACCCCTGGCTAGACTGTAGTCAGCAGTCTGATTACCTTTACCTTTCTTTGATCTTAACAGAATAATCACACTGACACTGTTTTTACTCTTTTTATGCTTCCTATAATATTTCTTTGGGTTTGCATTTCTTTATTAGGTTTATTATCCAGTTGAGATTATCAATTTAAGATGGAAAGTGTACGGTAGAGTGAGGTAGTATTTTAGATTGTATGTATGCATTTGTGTGCATGTAATTAAAGTTAATATGCAAAAGTTAACACTGAAAAGAGAAAGAAACTCTAAGTCAGGTAGATAATTCCATGCAGCTTGTAAAGGAAAATAAAATCACATACATAAATTTGACAGCCTGGGTGAGATAGAAGCCCGAAAAAACAATATCCAAAATGAAAATAAGATGTTACTGAATAGTTCAAGCTTTATTGCTGCTAGTAAAGTCCTTTGAGATCTTTAGATGAAAGGCATTCTATAAATGCAAAGCATTACCGTCTCAGAGGAGCAAAGCTATATGTCAGTTCTAAACCACTGAAATACAATCAGATTCAAGCTATAACCACAAAGTGGTCCTGGCTGAGTGCTTCGTATCTAACTTTAAGTTACCTAGCAAAATTTCTAATTCCAAGTCGGGTGTTAGCTTCCCACATTTCACAGAACTTGTTAGGATATGAGGAAGGAGAGTCTGCTCCTTTTAAGTGTATCTATCTGGTCAGGGACCCTTTTCACTGCAACCAGGAGTAATTAGAAGAGGAGGAAGCCGTAAACAGGAATGTACAGGGTCACAAATCTGACTGATAAATTACAGTGAAGGCAGTGGTGAAAACCAAACTTGATCATAATTGGCAGCATATGAAGGAGTTTGAGCTGCATCAGAAGTGATTGGTACTAAAGCACAGCTCCTCTTAGCACCCTGGCTGCTGGTGCTGGATTGGATGTTCAAAGGGAGGGTATCCTCTTCACATCACACAACTGATGCCACATGGAATAAATGAGTTGCACTGATCACACAATGGGCTTGAATAGGGAGCCCTGGCCAACCAGGAATCTTGGGAATGATCGCAAACTGGCCAGTGGGCAAAGATTTTGGCATGTCACCAGAAGAGGAGGTAAGAAGTGCTGAAAACACCCCACCATATAACAAACTACCAGATAAAGAGAAGCAATATGCCCTGTTCACTGATGGGTCCTGTCGCATTGTGGGAAAACGTCAACAGTGGAAGTCTGATGTGTGGAGTCCTACATGATGAGTTGCCAAAGCTGCTGAAGGAAAAGGTGAATTCAGTCAGTTTGCAGAGGTGAAAACCATCCAACTGGCTTTAGATATTGCTGATACAGAAATGTGGCCAGTGCTTTATCTCTATATTGGCTCATGGATGGTGGCAAATGACCTTTGAGGGTGGTTAGAGCAATGGAAGCAGAGCAACAGGCATCATGGAGGTAAATCCACCTGTACTGCTGAATTATGGCAAGATATTTCTGCTCATGTAAAGAACCTGGTTGTGAAAGTACATCACGTGGATGCCCATGTACCCAACAGTCAGACCACTGAAGAACATCAAAACAAACAGCAGGTGGATCAGGCTGCTAAGATTGAAGTGATGCAGGTGGATTTGGACTGGAAGCTTAAGGGTGAATTATTTATAGTTTGGTGGGCCCAGGACACCCCAGATCATTCAGGGGTGGATGCAACATATAGGTGGGCTTGCGATCAAAGGGTGGATTTGACCATGGACACTACTGCACAAGTCATCCACTGGTGTGAAACTTTGACTTCAAACGAGCCAAGTGCTTGAAGACTCTGTGATATGGAGGATGATGTCTGAAATAGAAATATGGAGAGGCCTGGTGCATTCGTTACCTTAGACTACCACAAACGTGCCATAGCACATGCTTACTATGATGGATGCCTCTACTGGATGGATAGAAACTTGTGCTGCACTCCGTGACACCACCTGAAACACTACCCTGGGGAGTTTTATACAAGTTTTATGGTGACACAGCAACCCAGAAATAATTGAGTCGGACAATGGGACCCATTTCAGAAACAACCTCATAGACACCTGGGCCAAAGAGTATGGCATTGAGTGGGAATATTACATCCCCTATCATGCACCAGCCTCTGGCAAAATCAGGCGGTACAATGGTCTGCTGAAGACTACACTGAGAGCAATAGGGGTTGGGACCTTCAAACTGTGGGATACACACTTAGCAAAAACCACCTGGTTGGTCAACACTAGACGACCTGCCAGTTGAATTGGCCCTGCCCAATCAAAGGGATAAAGTTGCTGTAGTGCACGTGAATATATTAAAGAAGACAGTCTGGGTTAGCCCTGCTTCAGGCAAAGGCAAACGCATGCACAGGATTGCTTCTTCTCAGGGATTGGGGTGCACTTATTGGGTAGTGCAGGAAGGTAGGCAAGTTGATTGTGTACCTTAAGAGGTTTTAATTTTGGGTGAGAATACCCAGGGAATTAAATTATATGATGTTAATTGCTAAATAACACTGTCATTGTATATCATCACTACCTCAGCTTGGTGTGAATCGTATCAATGGTATTATGGTAATAATCCCTCAAATCAATGAGGGATGGACTTTGTCAGACTTTGATGTAACCAAGTGAGGGGCAGCAGTGATGGAACTCAAACTCCTCAACTAGCACCCAGCAACTTCCTCAAGGTCAACATCTTCAACCTGCAAACCATGAGCATGGGCCACAGCAGATAGAACCAGCCTCGAGCTCTGGATGCAGCATGCAATAATCTGACACCATCACTTCTTCCCTGAAAGTCTGTTATGACAGATGGACCCCCAAAGTCATTGATTAAATGAACTCAACAGACATGTTAGAGGAATGTCCCATAGATTAAAGGAATAGTATCAGTGCATAGGTATATAGAAATAGGTCAGGAAAAGTATTGGATCTGGACATGACATGGATGGTATAGAACAAGGGGTGGATAATGTCCAGGGTTCAGCTGGGATAGAGTTAATTTTCAACAGAAGTTGGGAGGGGGCACAGCCAGGATACCTGAACCAAACCAGCCAATGCGATATTCTATATCGCCATCGTGACATCATGCCCAGTATATACTGGGGGAAGGGAGATGGCTGGAGGTGGCAGCAGCAGTTCCAGTGGGAGCAGCGATGAGCAGTTGCATTGTATTTCACTTGTTTTATTTGTTACTTCATTAGTATTATTGTTATTACTGCTGTTGGGGGTCGGTCTCTTCTCCCGTGTTACAAATGACGGGACAAGACGAAATGGCCTTAAGTTGCATCAGGAGAAATTTATGTTAGGTATCAGGAAAAATTTCTTTACACAGAGGGTTATTAAGCTCTGGAACAGGTTGCCCAGGGTGGCAATGGAGTCCCCATCCCTGGAAGTGTTTAAAAGCTGTATGCATGTGGTGCTGAGGGACATGGTTTAGGGACCCTGGCAGTGCAGGGTGAACAGTTGGACTCCATGGTCTTAAAGGTCTCTTCCAACCAGATGATTCTATGATTCTGTTTCTTCTCTCTTTGTGTTGTTCAAGTAAGCTGACCTTGCCTCAATCCACCGGGTTTTACCTTTTTCTCCTGATTCTCCTTCCCATCTCACTGGGGTGGTGGGGAGTGAGCGAGATGCCGCGTGGTGCTTAACTGACAGCAAGGTTTAAACCGCAACAGTGAAATTCCCTAGCCTACTAGTATTTTGAATCCTTTGAATGTTTTGCACCTTCCACTTGCCTGAAGATAACTTTAACTTAATAGATAAACATATGTTGGTGAGAAAAGGTGTAAAGGAAATATTCAGCAAGAAAGATTGGGTCTCAGCATGCAGGTATGTAGAGTAGAGAAGTTTCATGCTGATATATTTCCCAGCTACAGCTGCTTAAAATATTTCTCCTTTTACAGCGTGTTGTATGCACACTGGAGCAGAAGATGAAAACAATAGCTTTTTCTAATCTGATTAAATTAGTGAGAAATAATAGCTTGGATAAAAAGTCTTACATGATGTTTTTCTATTTAAGGTTAAATTATTGGTAAACTGCTGTGTAGTTAGACTCTTTCTTAAAAATAATTTTATGTTAAAATATAATACCATCTAGAATGTAAATTCTGCTAAGATTTTGTTTTTCACTGATACTTGCATTCTGTGATATTCAAAAAGCTGAGCAACGGATGATGTCATAAAACTCAATTGGACTGAATGTAGGCAAAAATATGAGACAAAGGTATACATCATTTCATTATTTTTGTTTCCCACAAAACAAAACTAGGTATATTGCTAAGAAAGTAAAGTAACTAAACAACTTAGTCTCCTTTATTTCAAGTTCAATATTCAAGAGAGCTAAAAACATGTATCATTTTCGTGTGCTGTCATGCTCTCAACAGTGTTTGCTGTTTCCTTCATTAGGTGGAGAAGGGAATGAAGAGGGACACATCAATCCTCAGAAGACATTTCTTCCTTTAAAAGTAGCTATGATCTGTCACACTAATGAAGAATGCAAGTGCAATTCTGAAAGCAGAGCTGAGCATTGCCACACCACATTTTCTTTTTTCTTAGAAGCCTAACTTGATATTATGAAGAATGCAGAGCCTGGCTTTGGTTACTTAATAGGTCAATTTAATGTCTACTCTATGCTTTTGAGATACTTCCACTTGACAATATTAGGATGAAAAATGATAATAAGGACTGGGCTTTGGAGAAAGGTAGCTTATTTTCACGGTACTGTGACACTTGGATGGAAATTAACACAAAAATTGAGTCCAATACACTTTTATTTAAAAAATGATTACTTTTTAATCTTTGTTAATAAAATGGGTTTTACCTCAAAATCAGCATTTGGACACAAATGGGACCTAAACTTTAATATAGGGCTGAGGACAGAAGAACAACACACAGGTTACTGTTATCATAGAGAAAGACATTTGTTGTACATACAATTACTTATGTCTAGCATGACATAAAGTCTCCATAACTGAAGGATGATGTCACTAAGACACAGCACTATCTAGAACTTTAAATTTAGTTAAAAATTAGTTACATGAATCCACTGTAAGGTGGTTCTTTCAGAGTATCCTCAGTTGTTCTCAGGTGACATGTTTACCTGGTAGTCTCTGAAGTAATCTAATCTTGGTTCCTCGTGCTGTTCAAAGCAATGATGTGAGTTGCCTCTCAATATAAATATTTCAGTGAAGTTCTAACTTCTTACTAAAGCCTTTTTTTGGTTTCTTGTTGAATTTCTCATGAGTTGCTACCACCAAAAAAGCAGGAAAAAAAAAGACAAAAAAGATAATTGTGCTCGTAATTGTAGGAAAAAAAATGTAGCCTACACAATTTCTAGAAAGACTTGCATTGTATCATGAACTGCCTACATTGTCCAATTTGTTTTGTGTGAGCTGTAACAGAGATTATATATATACTGGGATTACACTTCATTATCATATGCTCTCATCAGCAGGTTTTGGTCCTTACTTCGTTAAACATAGAAATGGATGAGGACAGCTTTTATTTAGTTCCATGAGGTGAAGAAATAGAATGCTTGAAAGATCTGATCTGTTTGGGTTTTGGTTTGGGGTTTTTTTCCTATTTTTGTTTCCTATGGAAATATATTTTAAAAAGTATATCAGTGATATTTTTCATCATATTGACTTGTCACATTGGAAAAAATTCAAGATAAACATTTTGCTACAATTTTGGATACAATTCAGAACTTTTCATTAGTATTTTGTGTTCTGTAGCTATATTTATTTACAGAGATGAGATCATGGTAGTCAGCATAGTGGTCAGCATTACCCATTTAGCCATCTAGAACACCAGGACTAGAGTAAAAAATGTTTCTGCCATGTCAATATGGAGTATTTATAGTGGGAAGGCAGTTTTCTAAACATCTATTAAATGGTCATCATATTGTCTATTTATGAGACATTGCCTTTCACCTTATTTTAGGAAAAACTGAAAGTGGAAAACGTAATCTGTATTTAACAGTTGGACTTGATGATCTTAAAGGTCTCTTCCAAACAGATGGTTTTGTGATTACTGCTAAATCATACGGCTTCTACCACCACTAAAATAAACAGCATGCACATTAAGACAAAGAAAGAAAACATTTCATTTTATTTCAATGATTTGTTGACATTGCTTCAGCTTTTTCCAGATACAGACATAAAGCACTGTGCATTCTGTGATAGCTGAGACATTTCTGATTCTCATAAGGATCCAAATACAGAACAGAAAGATCTTGGAATTGCTGGTATCACCTATTCTTTGACTAGATGGACTTTATTTCTTTCAACAGTTTCAGGCACATAAAATATAATTTTTCTCTCTGAATATTGTCTCTCCAAAAGTGTTTAAACTAGGGTAATGTTTATTCTAAAAATGTCCTGTCTCCAGCTACCTATGTATTCTCAAAAATATCTGCTCAAGGGAAAGAATGTCTTTCCTGTGAAGTAGTCCATAAATGTAGAATAGGTAGACAGGCATTTGAAGTCCCCTCAAGTCCTCTGAGGAAGCTCAATAAATGTTCTGTGTGTATGAAAATGACCAGAATATCATGGAAGTGATAAGAGTCTAACTGTATGCTGTAAAAATTATTTGGCTTCAGAGAAACCGAGCGTCTAACCCTCACCGTCCAAGACCAAGCTGTTGAATACCCAGAAAGAGTTTGCTTTTCAACAATATAATGAATCTGTGTGTGAGAACCAAGTAAGAATTAAAAATCAGACACTTCTGTCTCAGTGATTTCTCATGCAGATGAAAGAAAACAGAAATGGAATGCCTTACTCAGCCTCCTGAAAAATTGCTGCATTTCACCATCAGTCATTTTTGGATAAATAACAAAAACAATCTGTTAAGGGTCGAGGGACCGATATACCTCGATTTACCTTAACGGAATCCCTCTGTCCTGATAGGAAGGGATTTAATAGGGAAAGGACACAATCAAAGGCTTAAATTACATGGACTGGATTATTCTGGGAACAAAGTTGAAATTTATCTATGAGGCTGTATATTGCTTACAGTGGATTCTGTTCTCAGCTCCTTGTCAACCTAGGAAAGGAATCATATTAATTTCCAACTAACACTGATCACACTGAATTCTGCGTCAATTCATTTTAGTACCTTGGGAAAATTAAAAAGAATTAAACCCTCCTCTTTATCTGCCTGCCATTTTCTGTTTATCTGCGTATGCAGTAGTCCAGTAGACCAGCAGCAGCAGATCTTTACTCACACAGAGAAGCACAGAGTGAAATACCTCACATGGAGGAAATAAAGGAGTTCAGTTCTCTAAATGAGCACATATATGAGCTCATTAGCAAGTGATATTCTTGGATGCTGTAATTCTTTCTATTCCCAAGCTTTTTTCTTGTATTTATTGATTGTGTGCTCTTCTGGAAAAGAAATGTCTTCTTTTGTGCATGCTTCAAAATGCAGATCCGCCTTGAATTTTCTGACATTTATGGATATCATAGGGAAGATAGTATAGGGAAGATAGCATAGAGAAGGTATATTCTTTGACTAGATGGACAGCTTCTCTTGGCATTAAAAAGAGTGATGATATTAATATAACAATTTTTGTCTTATTCTGCCCCCATCAAATGACCAATACATTAATTTTATAACCTGATCAATAAAGCCCATCTTTCACGCAAAAGGAAAGAG
>NW_010414480.1:25952-36793 GCF_000710305.1 Buceros rhinoceros silvestris
CGCTTAGAAATATACTTTGAGAATATGTTTTAAGTAGTTTACCATTAGCTTTCTTTCAGGTACTGCAATATAAATAAAGAAGGGTTAAGGCTATGTACTGCGACCAGGGTCAATTACCACTAGTAGAAAGGCTTATGAGAAAATAGAATGTGCAAACTGTTGATAATAGAAACCTCCCATCAAACTTCCATGAAGTACAATAAAAAATGGACTGGGCTTCATCAGGTTGCAGGGACAATATACGGTATTATATTAGATAAAATTGGGATGTATTCTGTTGTAAAAAACAACACAAGAATTTTTTTAAAAAATGAGAGCATCTCTGTATTATTATACACCAAGGAGTTATGCTGTAAGGAATAACCACCGAAGGCACAAGGTCTATAAAGTTTTGACTTCATTGGCTAGTGCAATTGATAGTGAGTTATCAAAGGAAACTGAAGAGAAAAGAAGACTTAGAGGCAGCAATGATATCTTCAAAATCCTAAGAGATATATTCTTTTTTCAATATTTATGTTTAACTCATCTTAATGTCAGTGGGAGTTATATGCACATACAGAAAGAAGAGGCACCTCTGTATATAAACAATCATTCATTTTTAGATGAGAAACAAAAAAAAAGTGGAAAACAATAAAGACCGGAAGATTTAATTTTTAGAAAGCACTTCAAAAAAGATTATGCAGGCTATGAATAAGGATTATATTCAGAACATCTGTGAAATTCTGATCAACATAAGCAGAGATGACAGTTATTCCCTGTGCACAGTGACGGAAACCTTATCATTACTGTTACCAACATATATCTGTTTCCATTCCAACAACAGTACCATTAAGTACATATACATGGAACATTAGGAATGGCATAACTGTTAATTTTTAACACTTCTCTGTTCAGAAATGAAATCTATATTTCTTCAAGGTGTATTCTGAGTTGTAATTGTTCAATTTTAAAGTATGTATTCTCAGTATCAGGAGAATCTGACCAAGTTAAGTTAGCTCCAAAATCAATAAGATTTTTAAATGAGATTTCTGTCAATAAAGGATAAAGAAAAACAGGGAAGCAGTCAAAGATACTCATTCAGTTTAACTAGGAGAGTATTATTTAACCTTGAATTTGACAAGCCATTTTACAGTTTCAAATAAATCCATGTATTTTCAGGAACGCTTATGAAACATTTACTATTTCTGCACTCTAGTCGAAAATGCCTTTCCTCCTGTTTCTCAAAACTTTTTTTTTAAACTTGTATTTGGTTCTTCAAGACATGCTTTCAGCAGGGTGCAGAGAGATTTAATTTTGATGTTGTATGCTATTAAGTTAATTCGATTTGCATGGCTAAAACTCCGTTAATAATACTGAAAATGTTCACTTAAGCACCTCTGTTACAACTTGTTAATAAGGAGACTTTTGCAAAGGAAAAACAGTGACCAGTCATAATCCGAATAAATATAATTGAAAACATGCTGTATTTATCCTTTTACTTGCTCTCGTGAAGTTACCTCTTTCTGCTTAAAAACAGTCTTAAAAACACTTAAAAGCAGAGGTTTTTGTTATATAAGAGAAAGACAGACTACAGGGGGGAATAAAGTTTTCTGTGTAAAACCTGTATTTTATATTTTACGGAAAAAGATAGTGGTGATAATAGATGCTTCCAAGATAATGCAACATAATTTGGAAAACATTTCTACTCTAGTAGAAACAGCAGAAGATTTTTGATATTACACTTCTAGCTGAGTTGAAAGATATTTTCTGATTCAAGAGTATCGTTTCACTCCTTTCTTCTCACTATGAGAAGAATAAGGATTCTTTTCCACCAAGAAGTTGGTGGCAAGTCAAGATTTCTCATACAGAATTATCCAGAAGACCCTTTTACTCAACCATAACATATGAATACTTGTGCTTTTTCAATAACATCAGTCCCTGCTCATTTTTTTCTCTCTTTCAAAGACTGTTGTATTGTCTGTTTTTTGCATTAATTTCTTTCAAGAAAAGACTTCCTAATCCATTTCTTTTCCTGTTTTGCTTATTTCCAGTAATTTTCACAACTGTCTAGAAACTGTCAATAATACATTATTTGGATCTTTAGGCTGATATTTATGTGTGTTAGAATCTATTTTCTTCCCAACAATAGTAATTTTGGGTCTTATTTTAATGCCTTTTTAAAATTTCTTTCTTGCTTTGCTTTTATTTGCCCCTCTTATTATAAAATGAGAAGAAAGTGCCATTGTGGTCCATTTCTGAAAACTCATTAACCCTATGAAATTCCAAAATTGCCTATGAATTTCCAGTGATGTGAACACTGGAGTACAAAAAAAGTGGAGTACAAAAAAAGTAGAGTACAAAAAAAAATTAGAGTTATCACCTTTGGCTATCCCAGAACTAAGATTACTTTTTTTATCATGTTGTTCTTATGTTTTCTTGTCATGTTGTCGAAAAACATAAACATAAATGCTATAAAATTACGCTAATCCTATCAACAAAGAAGTCAAATGTTATTTTTTTAATCACAGCAAAAACATTGCAAAAGAACTGAAATCAGACTTTTCTCACGTCACCAGAGGAACCATAATCCATTCACTATCATTTGTTCTTGGACACAATTATGTGTACACTATAATTTTATACAGATTTCAAAGGTATCTAAACTGCAGATTGAAAAACCTCTTTGCTCTAAAAGAGATTGTGAGCTAAAGTACTCTTTCAATAAGGAAGATCTGGATTCCATAAGCACTCTAACACTGGTACTTAAAAAGAAAAGAAAGCTTTATAATAATCAGTGGAGATGATTCATTAAAATTCCTTTTGGAGGTAACAGTACTGGAAAATCTGGTGTATCAAAGGTGTTGACTAGGAAAAAACCAACAAAAAACTCCAAACCAACAGAGTTCCTGAAGCTGTATGGATTGAGTCCAAGTCTTAAAACTTTAAATTTATCTGTGTGATGTTAGGAGTAGATCTGGGACTAAACTAGATGTGTTCCACTGTGACTTGATAATAAGTTCATGAAAACAAAGATATTTCTCTCAGATGTATTCTGTGAGCTGTATTTGTTCTGAGTGAATCATCCTCCTGAAACAAAGGAACTTTTTTTTTTTTGTAAATGCCACTGGATCTTTGATACTGAATTTGTTTCTATGGTTTGGTGCTGTCCTACTTTAGGTAGCACTGAAAACCCAACAAAAGAAGTGTAGCCATTTATGGGACTTTAGAAAATTTGCAAATTTCTTATCGTTAAGTTCAGAAGGGGATTTGGACAGTAACATTACGTTGCTTATATTCCTGGCACTCTATACAACCCCATCTACCTGTGATTAAGGCCTTATACTTCCTCTTCAATGCAGATCATGGTGTCAGGACTAAGTATCTTTGACAATCATAAACTCTGTTACTTAATCCAAAACACAGTCAAATAGCAAACAGTCATGCATTATGTATTACATGAAATAAGTTTGGAAACATATTTTAAACAAACTTAGAAGTACATTTGTGAACCTATTACTTTTATGAACTATGGAGATTACAGCACACTTTCAGCAAGTTTACAGAGGACACTGGAGGAAACATTGATACACTTAAAGATAGGTCTGTTATTCAGGAAAACCTCTGCAATGGGCCAACTGGAGCAATGGGCCAAGTATCTCAAGATGTTCAGTAAAGGAAAATCCAAAGTTCTACACCTGGGACAAAATAACCCCACACAACACTATAATCTGGAGGATAATGAAATAGAAAGCAGCTTTCCAGAAAAGGATCTGGGGTCTTGATAGACGGTATGTTGAATTTGAGCTAAGAGGGTGGTCTTGTAGCAAAAAAAGGCCAACCGTCCATTGGAGTGTATTGGTGAGAGTACTGCCAACGGGTAAAGGGAAAAGATTCTTCGACTATACCTAGAGTATCTTGCTTAGTGTAGAAATCCTCAGTGCAAGGCATTAATAAACTCAAACAAGTTCAGCTGAGGCTGACCAAGATCATAAACAGAGATCTTGATTTCACAAATTTTTTAAAGCTTGTTTTCTGGTGGAATCAGTTAAAGTGTTTGAGAGCTACATATCTAGAGAGAGTAAAATATCAGTTTTTTATAATTCTACAGGTAGAAAGAAATATTTTAACCTCATGAAAAGCCATAATAAGCTCTGTTTCATGCAGTATTTATGTTTCATCTTTCTTTATATCATAAAATTTGGTAATAGGGGAAATGTGTCAGTGATATAGATAATTCAAAATTTATTCAAAAAACCCAAGTATTTATTTTCTCTATATAACTATAGAGAATATAACTACATATAAACAGCTATACTGGTTGTTTATCTCTACTGATTAGGCTTCATAAGCCTCTCACCCTTGTCTTGATGGATTTTCCTCCTTGGGTCGCAAAGAGGGAAGTGAGTAAGCCAGTAGGGTCCTAGTCCACAGGCTGTCGTGGGTCAGTAGTAAGGCTTTGCATAGCAAAATACAGAAAGATTTGTGCAGTGTCCTTCTGACAGTTTATTTTGTGGTAGAAACTAAGCAGATATTTAGATTTTATTATATCTTCATCCTTTGGTGGAGGTTCAAGCTAAAAGGTGATGAGAGCTCAGTGATTGTGCTGCCGTCTGTTTGGAACTGTCAAATTTTCTGTTGGAATAGAAAAGAAAGGCAGCATTTTTTTCTTTGTTAGAAAACTTAGTCCAAGAGCAGCAATGACTGTAGCAGACATTGTGTTGAGGATTGTAGGATACATACTGTCAGTAGAATAATTTAATGCTCCCACCACACCATCAGTGTATTTTTCAAATCTTGCCAGTGCCATTTCATTTACATCTAAGTTAAATCTAAGCCAACTGCGTTTCATCGATATGCTTATCACTCTTGTGCAAAGTGACATCTGAGTGAAAGTACTGTACTTATCTCTTGAGATGAAAACAGAACAGGATGTCTTCAGTACACGTTACAGCCATCCTATTTCATGACTTCTCCCAATAATCTGGGAGGAAGACACAGAATGATCAATCTTTGTGCTCTCTGCAGTGCTGTTTTAATAATAACAACACATTAGTTTCTACCCTTCTAAAACATCTGAAGGAAGGTAAGAAAACAAGATGTGTATATACCTTTTGAAGTTCACATGATAGTGGCAGGGAACATGAAAACTTAAAATTACTCTCACAGAAGTTCTCTATTATTGTTGTGTTGTTATAGTAATATAATGGTGTTGTAGTTTGAATGAACAGAAAGGTTGCAATTTGCCCTCAGAGGAGATTTGTCTCCTCCAAGAGCTAAACAAAAGAACTAAAGTGTATAAGCTGGGAAAAAAAAACAATGGGATCTTATGGCTACAGGCAAAGAAAAACAGGGTAGCAGATTCAGATTAAGAGGGTGAATGAAAATTAATTTAATTCAAAAAGCAATGAGAACCATAAATCAATCACTTAAATTCAGGTAGGACAGAAAAAGAACGGTGGTATTAAATACATAAATAGATAAGTATATGTATATATTCCTTCCTACTCCATCCACATTCCCACTATAAACCCTGACACATGGTCCACACCAGAGAGGAGAGAGAAAAGATCTAAACCTGGAATGGGAGAATGTAGTTCTTTTAACCTCATGCATTTCAGTTCCAGTTTGAACTCTTCAGGACAAATTTCCTTTGCAATGTGTAGCCTCTCTCTGAGTGGCTGGAAAGCTTAAGAGTTACCAGGTTTCCAGGGGACGTCTCAGCTTTCTGCTCTCCCCAGCTGAAAACATGAGAGCTATTGGATCTCCGGCGGGTGTTTTACATTCTTTACCACATAGCAGCAGAGCCTTCATTCTCAGTGCTCGAATCTTCTCGCTCCCCCTCACCCGCAGCTGCCCTGTCTCCATGCAGAGTTGGGGGCTTCAGCTGCTCTGCGTCCCTTCCTTCTGGCAGCTCTTCTTACCACCCCAACCAGTAATCAGCGAAGTGAAAAGCCTTCCTGCCGTGTGGGAGATCATTTTACTGCCCCAGGCTTGAGGTGACTGCTTCTAGTTGTCTCTTTTTTGTCCTTCTGCTACAACTCAAAAAGTGCGTGACAGGGAAGCCATGCGGGTTGCTGCTTTTTATATGTTTATTCAAAGAGGGGTTGATTGACATGGCTTAGCTCCAGGGGTGGGTGCGAAATCGGAGCTGAGATGGCAAAACCCTCCTTTTGCATGGTAAAAAACACGGGAAGGGGGGCTCTGGAGCCGAAATCCTAAACCACAATAAATGAAAATAATAATAGGTAATGCATGTACTTTTGTGACCACAAGGACCATAGCTTCAGACACAGACATTTTATATGGACTACACTCCTTCTGATTAAGTTTTAACAATTCCTATGGCAAAAATAACTAAAAGGTTCATAATAATACATGATACTTTTATAAAAGTGATACATATAAGCTGATTTCTGGATCCTCTTGTGCAAACAACTGTCCAAATCCTCTACAGTTTATATCAACATAGTTTTACATGATTATATCAATTTAAAAAACATAAAGATGTGAACCAATAACTTGCTTGATAGTAAATTTTCCTGTCATGCTCAAAGTAAACCATTAATCCACTTTTGGGTATAGACTTAGGGTGAAAATCTGGGTCCTTTGAAATTACCACGAAGCTTCCACAAATGCTTATGGGGCCAAAATATCACTCACAGTCTTAAAATTCTGTATTCTTGAAGTTAGAAGAAGGATGTAAATATTCTGTAACTTGCAGACCTTTTCATCCCTTGTGAGGCTCAACATTACTGTTGGAAGAATGACAGAATTCCACACGCATCATTATCAACCATTACCTGAAAGAACCAAAATAAATTGAAATATAAGAATCTGATATTTGAAACAGATCATTAGCTCCATTAGATCAGTAGCTCTGTATCTTATTCCAAAGATATAAATGATTGCATCTCTATACTTGGAGAATTTAAGCAAATGTTGACATTTTCTAAAGAAATGTTTCCTAGATATGCAAGTTTCTGAATTTTCTCTGTAGATTTGTAAGTTTTTCAAAAGAACCATACTGCGATTTGCAGAGACCCTAATAGCCAGATATGAAGTTCTGAACAACTTTAAGCTTAAAAAGAAGGTCATTGATCAAATGGTCTCCATTCTTCATCTTCTCCTGAAGGGGACATTTTACCATCTATTCCAAACATCATGTTCATGAAAGAGAACAAACTGTATTGTAGGATAACTTTGAAACAAGACCCTCAAAGCAAATTATATATGTACGGAGATCCACCTTCTATTCTCTGGAAGTTTTTTTCTAGCTGTTGTGATTGTAGTTAGTATAGCCCAGCCAAATAAATAATGAAATACAATAAAAATATCACTTTTTCAACTTAAAACATTTGAATTTGTTGTTCAATCAAATACAATTGTATTGTTTCACTTTGCCTTGTTTTGTTTTATTTTAACCAGCATACATGATATTTGTTCAGTGTAATATAGCTAAATATATACTATTATTTATTTTTGTATTCCTCTCAGGAAGCCATTTCTGTAATATTAGCATCACAAATACAAATGAATTTTTAGGAGTTAGAGAAAGTAGAGAGGGAAGATACTCATGTGTTCATATCTTGTCTCTCTATACACTCCTGGATGAGAAAAGAAAATGAAATCTGAGCGCCTCTGATTTCTTCTGTTTTCACTTACCAACTGCATGTGGTCTGTTCCAATATTCAGTAGACAGATGTTGAGTCAATCCAAGAAAAATGGTGTTATTCCAGAGCTTTGTTTAACGGTTCTTGAGATGCACTCATGCTCATCTGCAAAATTCAGATTTCTCTTTGTCTTGGTTGGTTTTATATCACCAGGTTCCTAGTCAAGATTAAGTTAGGTTATGTCAAGACTTTTTGGAAAACTGTTTATAAAGGAGTTAATAAAATATAAAAAGGGAGTAAGGATTTGTCTCAGCTTTCCCCATGCAGAATTTAAATATTTTTGTACTGCATGCATTTGTTTGATTATTTCATGTAGCAGTGTATACATTTGTAAGTAAAACTCTAGTTGATCTTCACAACCATGAAGTTTTTGAGAAGGTACCTGAATATCTCAGGAAAGATTAATCTTGTTTAAATTCAGACGTCTGAAGTGCTCCGATCTGAACTAAAGGGTAGTTACAGTTAATGGAGAAGTAAGACTTAATTCAGTTGCACAGCATAGATTAATTTGCCTAGTGGTACTTGAGACGTCTTAGGATCTCCTGATTAGGTTCCAGCCACACGTTCTCCATAGGTTCTGTGTTTTATCTGCCAGCCCTGTTTGGGACACTCTGGTGTGATAAAACATCTCAAATGACACTTGTGTGGGTAACTGAATTGAACAATAAATCTGACTTGCAAATATAGTCAGTCAGTAATGCTTGTTTTACAATTCGCTTAACTAAGTGTAAGTGTCAGAAGGAGATTAGTAGCTCTTTGGTCTCTACTTACTGTATTACTTAGATTTGATTCAGATGCCCACACACTGTTATCTTCCAGTGGCACATCTGTGAACAAAAGTTTTGCAAATATGACGCAGGATGATAATATGATCTACAGAATATCTGTATGCTTTAACTATATTCGAGGGGATAGTCAGAGATCTTAAGGGCAGACCAGAGCAACATGTGTCGTTTAATAAATCTTCATAGGTTTGTGACAGGATTTATAGGAGATCCTACCAGGTCAGAAGCTGGAAGTTATGTTGCCTTGTAAGAACTAACTTGTACAATAGAGATAAGGAGGAATCGAACGGTCTAAGGAGGAGATAAAACCGTAAAGATAAGAAGGAAGGAACTGAACAGCCTAAAGGCTGATTGAAACCAGCATAAATCCCATCAAACTGTGGCAAACCATGCACCTCTTCTACACCCCTAGGGATCTCCAGAGACTGCCAGGAAAGCCCCTCCGAGACCAGACCACATGCATAATGACTATGCAAAAGTTTTTGTCAGTTCCAAGAAATAGAATGAATAGGTATGACCATTCCAGGAAAAAATAATGACTATGTATGTAACCAGGTGATATAAGCTTTGGTTGAGGCAGTATACGACATGCACAATAGGTGGAATTATCCCCTGTGCATCCAGGGCTGCAAACAAAGAAATGCTGCTTCTTGATACTAAATTGGAGGGTTTTTTAAGGAGTTTATTCCCTATATGAGTAACAGAGACAAGGAGGAATAAAGTAACTTGAATGGCAATAGAAGCCTATGTATAGGCAACTGAATCAAGATCTATGTTCTTAACTATGACAACAAACTAGACAATAACTCAGAGGTGGACACTTATTCTAAGTACACTTATAGTGAAATGAGTCCTAAAGCCAGTGTGACAATTCAGAGCCAAAGTGGCTCATTGTTCATCAGGCAGACTTCGAAACTTCTTTTGAAGAGTCTGTTGCATTTCAGTGCCTATTAATAACTTTAAAGGTTCCTAATTAAGGATGACATTTCCATTGAGTTTGGTTACAAATTCCAATATATGAATATTCCAGTTTTATGTCCCAATATTATGCAATTACACAAATATATAGATGTGATTGTTCTCTTTCCTTGCACTTGAACGTCATCATGTTGTATTTTTGCATCATATTGCTGCATTGTATTTGGCTAATTAATGCACTTAGTAAAACTATATTAAGTTAAAATAACAGTGACAGCTGTTAGAGCTATTTGTTTGAAGTGTTTTATGATTTTTCCCCCACAAATGTGAAAACACATAAAATCATGAATTCTATTAATATAGACACATTTAATTCTTAGTACTATTGGAGACTGTAATTTTATAGGAACATCTTTTTATGATTCTTATTAAAATTAAGGTTGTTCTTATTGTGTATTACAATATATTATAATTATATATTTTCATAAAGCACTGCATTACTTCCCATAGGGTACTACATTATTGTTAATTTATACATATATACTAACATTAACGGATTAAGATTTGATACAATCTATTTTCCTCCAAAATACCTGTTGTTATTTATCAAGTACAAAGAACATTTCCATTCCTACATAATAGTAAAGGAAACTCAGCAATGTTATCTCAGCATCATCTTTTGTCGTAACCATGACCCACCTCCTTGATAGGATTTCATCCTTCCACATCAGGATGATTTTGACAGGAGAAGATTGTCCCTGCTTTCACTTGTCAGGTGAGTTTGAAGCACTGTGTACATAGTTTTCTAAGGATGCTCATAATGCATCTTCATTTATGTGAAAAAATATTAAAGATAAAATTAATATGAATTGAAATGAAGAAGTGCTTAAATCACTGGAATGTGTTTTCTAAAGTCTCCATGTGAAATCACCTGTCAAGTTTCCTCACTTGTCTTCAAACCTTCTACAGAAACTCGTATCCACAGAGTAAAACTGATTCCACTCCTCTTTTTGTTAAATTTTTACCGTTATGTACTGATTGTAGCTGGGACAGAGTTAAATTTCTTCATAGCAGGTCATATGGTGTGATGTTTTGTATCTGGGATGAAAACAGGGTTGCTTTAGTGGTTGCTTTAGTGGTTGCTTTAGTTCTTGCTGAGCAGCACTTACACAGCATCAAGGCATTTTCTGTTTCTCGTGGTGTCCTGCCAGGCTGTTGGTACACAAGAAGTTGGGAAGGGACACAGCTGGGACAGCTGACCCCAACAGACCAAATGGATATTGCATAGCATATGACATCAAACTCAGCAATAAAAGCTGAGGGAAGAAGAAGGAAGGAGAGATGTTTGGAGTGATGGTGTTTCTCTTCCCAAGTAACTGTTACGCGTGATGGAGCCCTGCTTTCCTGGGCATGGCTGAACGACCTGCCTGCTGATGCCACGTAGTAAATTAATTCCTTGTTTTACTCTTCCTTTGTGGCTTTTTCTTTC